>NC_133654.1:27523329-27823329 GCF_009905375.1 Apium graveolens | reverse complement strand
TCAGCTTTGGTGAACAAGGAGATTCAACATTCTGGTGACTATCATAAAATGATGGATTTTGTGAAGAACTGCAAACTCAAATATGCCATGCTGGAATCACCCACCATTTACTGTGAGGTTGTTGAAGAGATGTGGATAACTGTAATGTACAACTCAACAGATAAAACCATCACATTCACTTTGAAAGGTAAGCAGTTTTGCATAAATAGTGATGTTATTAACGCATGCTTCAAGATTCCTGATAACACTGTAACTGCCTCACAAACAGACTCTGATATTGTTGATATTCTTAATTCTATGGGCTATGCACTCACTACTTCTAAATTAAGTGAAATTAGGAGGTTGGGTCTTAGGAAATAATGTAGTTATATGTGTGATGTAGTAACTAAGGTGTTTTCTGGTAAAGTGAGTAACTTTGATTCTATAAACATTTCTATGCTTAACATGCTTTACATGCTAGTTAATGATAAATACTTCAATTTAAGTGATTTAATTTTGTTTGAGTTAGGCTTGAAGTTAGGAGAGGTCAATAAGAGAGGTAGAAGTGTCTATTATGCTAGATTTTTCATGATGCTTGCTAACCATCTTGTTGAGGAAATTGTAATTAAGAACCCAACCAACAAGCTGAATTGTTGGGTTCAAGAAAGAAGGATAATTGTAGATTTAAATAGAGCAAACCATCACAAGGAGGTTCCCTTGTTTTACTTTCCAGTAATGGAGGGACCTCAGGTAAGTGAGGTAATTTCTTCTGTCTCCACTCTTCCAACCTCACAATTTTTTTTGCCTTCTAGTGTAGCTATGGAAACTGTGTCAATGACCCAACAGTTTCCTACCCAAGCTACCAAACCAACAAACGTTTCAAAATCCAAATCTAAGAAAGCCCGTTCTGATTTCTTTCAAAAGAAATCAGTTGTAAAAACCACCAAACCTAAAGAGGGGAGTGTGAAGGTGGGTAAGAAAGGTGAGGGACAGGGTGGAAATCAAAGAAGCCCTAAGAATAAGGATGGAGAGGTGAGAGATTCCCAGCCTAGCCCCACTGCAGTTTCTCAACAAACTGCAGTGCTAAATAAGGATTCTAGCTCATTACTGGTTTCATCCTCCCAAAAGGATGTTACCATTGAAACAAGCTCTCAACCAAGAGCACATGCCAAAAGGGTAAGGGACACAAGCTCACCCCAAACTTATACTAGAAAGAAGAAATCAAAAACCCCTTGGGATGCACAGGGTTCACACACAGTGCAAACTGGTGCTAAAGACACAGTCACTGCACATTCTCAAAGTCAGGTTGATGTGGCTCCAATAAATGTGGAGTCACAGCCAAAATCTCCAACAATTGAAGCACCTGATACACCAAACTCTCCCACACACTCTTTGGATGTTGACATGATAAACACATCACTTCCAAATTCTCCATCTTTAACTCTTTTGGAGAAGCCAAAAATCCATGCAAGTGAGCATCATCTTCTAGATGATTTGTTGGCTCACTTGCCATTTCTTTCTGAGACTTTTGAGACATCTGTGCCAAAATTTTCATCAATCTGCACAGAGTCCACAATAGTCTCCACTCCAAACTCAATTATTTCTTCTATCCCGATGGATATCTTTCATCCATCGAGTAGTGATTGTATCCTGACGGATAAGCTTAACAGTAGTCATCCGTCGGATAGTCAAACTGCTAACCCGATGGATATTCCTCATCTGTCGGGTGTCTCTGCACAACTTTAAATTTTATCAATTATTACAAGTATAGAAGAATTCGTAGTAGTGCAATCACTCCTAGGACTGAGGGAAGGGAGTGATATGAGTGAGAGTCTGGGTTGCTCCCAGGAAAAAGGAGAGGAAAAGAGTGAACCAATGTAGTCCATTTCTTCAGGACTGGCAAAAGCGAGTGAGAGGAGTCCCACCTTAGATGGTGAAGGTGAGGGTGTGAGGGTGGGGAGCCAAGGTGAGACCTTGATGTAGGGAATGAGAGATAATGAGAGAAATGCAGGTACAGGAGATATAAGGATGAATATCATTGCAAGTGAGTTAATGAATGTCCAGGATGCTAACAGGGAGGAACTATTTCAGCAAAGTCAAGCTGTTATAGATTCAACCTCCTTGGATGCTGAGGCATTTACTCACCCTGTTCCAGCATACCAACTTCTAGCTGGACAGAGCAATACTAATGCAGAAAGGATGCTAAATTTGGTGCACACCACACAATCTATGCAAAGAGCAAAGGATGCAATCACAGCTCTGCCCTCTACAGCTGGTGATATTGACTATGAGACTGGTGGTTTAGAAGATTTCTTCGGTGGTGAGGATGCATAAAGTGAAGAAGGGCCATTGGACATAGGGGGAGAAGTAGGCCCTAGTTCCAGATCAGGTATGCCATCTTGGGCATTTTCAAAGCAGTGTGATGAACACTATATCAAGACAACCCTGATTCAACTTATAAATCAGACATATTCTGCTCTTCAAACCACAACAAATGATAGCACCGATAAGCTCCTTCAAGCACACCTTGCTTCTCTGTAATTACAATAAATCCAAGGTTTTCAACATACTTAGGATGTCACTACTATCAAAGGTGAAATTGATAAAATAAAAAGGGACATTTTTGAAAGGTTGGATCATAAACTTGCAGAAGCTACAATGCTTGACATTAAGAGACAACTCAGGAAGAATTCTGATCTTGTCACAAAGATAGATGCCTTGGATACAAGAATGACAGCAATGGAAGCCTCTCTAACAATAATTCATCTCCACCAAGCACAACAAACAGACTTGCTTCAAAGGCTAGTGGTAGCACAAACCTCCTCTTCTACTCAACTTGCCGATAACAAAAAGAGGGAGAAAGAAATCTCTTCTAAGGGAGAAAGCTCAATTATTTTATTCAGTCAAGGGGAATCAAGAAGTGAGGGGGAGCAAAAAGTGCTCAATGTTTAAGTAAGTAAAGCAATTGTGCCCACAATTATTTTCACAAAGCCATCTGCTAAAGATAGCATAGATCTAATCAAAGAAGCAGCAGCCAGTTTGAGAGCAGCTGAAAAGAAGCAATTAAGTCCAATCAATTGGAAGAAAATTGATGAGAACATCTAGAAGATATTTGGCCCAACACAGAAGCCAAACAAAGTTTTCAATCATCACTCTAAAGTCATGAAAATTTCTGTGAATGATATCATTATGAACTATCTGGAAATGGGTCAAACTTCCTGTGTCAAGTCTCCAAATAAAGATCTTATCATGAAGGCCAAATGGAACTATCCTAAGGTTTCAGATAAGAATCCTATGGATACAGTGTTTAAGACACCAAATCCAGATGAAAAGAAACTGTTGTCAAGATCTATTACATTCTACAAGGATCCACCTGATTCAGCATTGAAAAGAAAAGTTGCCAAAATTTACAGAAATGGTAAGGAGATTTGTGTGGTGGTTGGACACCCACTATTTGTGGAAGCTAGGAAGGAAGAGAAAGAAAGAATCAGGCTAGAGAAGAAGCAAGCTACTTTGGATGCTAAGAAGTAAAAGCAAAAGAAAGAACAAGCTGCTATCTTGGCCAAGCTTCAAGCTGTATAAACCACAACAGAATCTCATGTACAACCAACTGTAATCACTGAACCTAAGGATCTGAAAATGCAAGAAAAATCACAGCAGAAAAGAAGGTTTAGATATAAACTTCATTCTAAGAGGAAATTGAACTTTGATGAAGAGGAATTGGAAAATCAGTGTTAGTCCCAAAGTATCGTAGAAGGGGGGGGGGTTGAATACGATACCTACAATCTTTTCGATTCGTTTTAAGTTCTTCGTTAAAAGTACAAAATCAAAAACAATACAAAACAATTCGAGGAATATATTATTTTATTAATATAAACCTTGAGGTTGCTACAATCTAATCAAAGTATTGATTAGCTACAATAAATTCAGCAACATAACATTGTGTTTACAAGGATAATAAATTGAAGCTTTAATGGAGCTCTCGTAAACTGTCTGTGTTTGCTGAAGAAGATAACTAACTGAATTGAATTACATTCACTTCAGTTTTGTAGTCTTACAAAATTAAATGAACAGCTGGACAATTCATGTCCACACAAATCATTTAACTTTGCTGCATTTAACTCAGTGAACAACACCTTCCGTGGAGACAAAGTTCCTCTGTATAGCCTCTATGGCGACAGCTCTGTGGCGACACAATCACCCTGTATGGCCTCTGTGGCAACAGATCTGTGGCGACAGTTTGTCTTATAACACTCCGTGGTGACAAGCTCTGTGGCGACACCTTCTCCTGTATAGCCTCTGTGGTGACACACTCTCCCTGTATTGCCTTAAGTAATTTGTTCTAACACCTTCTGTGGCGACAGGGGCTTCTGTGGCGACAGAGGTGCCTTAGAGCAAATCCTCCGTGGTTACTTCTCCTATGGAGACAGGGGTTCCTTAGTGTCTTTACTTAGAATATTTTTGGTTCTTTGTAAAGTCACTCTTCAGTGTATCAATCATTTTTCTTCTATTAATTGAATCAAAATACTTCCTTGAAATGCTGATATTTGGTGCACTGGTCTGGTTCACAAACAACTAGCCTTGAGAGGATCCTGACTCAATTTGTCTTATGATTCTGAGTTGATACATACTGATGTTTATCCACTGCTTCTTTCACTGAACCCTTGATTTGTAACACTTGAAGTCAATACATGCAGCTGATACTTAAAGCCTCTTGATGTCTTATTCTTCATGGCTGCTTGAACATAGTAATGAACTTCTTCCCATGATCTAGGAGAGCTTAATGAACCAATCACATCATTTGGTTCTTTGTGTTTATCCTGTCTTCATCTGAAGGGTTTCTGTGCTTCACATTTTAATAATGTTTATCTGTTTCTATTTTCATGTTGAGTTATAAATCCTCGATTACATGTTACATTACATTATGCTTTACAATCTCCCCCTATTTGATTGTTAGAGTTCGACATGCAAATCCTTAAGGATAACTCAACTGATAATAAGAAAAAGTACGAACTATAAAAACAGATAAAGATATTAAATACATTCTGGATTACATATTCATTTCTAGATTTCTTATAATACAAATTACAAAGAAGTGTTCCTCTAGCCTGAACATATACTCTATGTCTTCTTTGTCTTCTTCTGCTTCCTACTTTCTTCTTCTTCTTGAGGCTGAACGGATTTTCTCCTAGAGACTTTCTTCTGAGGACCTGAAGGTTTTGGATGAGACTCTTTTAGCTCATTCAATCTAGCTTGTACACAATCACGAGCTTCTGTTTCAAGTGCATTGACTGGAGGTGGATTGTTTAGCTCATGAAGCATTATCTCAAGATACTTGACTTTAGAGCATTTAGGAACCAGATCAAACAGTAGAGATGATTTTCTGGACATTACGAAGACTGTTATCCTTTTTGGATGTCCTCTTACTCTGCTGGTGTCATTGATCGATTCTTCTTCCATTACTTCGTCAAGAATCTTTATGATAGGGATCAAAGCAACCTTGTCATCTTTACAGGTAGATAGTTTGACATCCGTCAAGTCTTGCTGAATTAAGCTTGATTTACTTGTTCTGAAGTCTTTGATTCTGATTCTGCACTTGTTGATTCTAAAGACTAACTCTCCTTCACTGTCAATGCTGATTATGGGTTCAGTGTCTTTGAGAGGACCAATTTCTGCTTCTCCATTAATGAACACCATCTCATGATATTCTCTTCTGATTGCCCTCATATCCTTCTCTGTGTCTCTGATCATCTTGTCATTGAGCCTATAAGCGTATAGAACTTCAGCGGCTTTGACATCTGCTTCAGATCTCTAACACCTGGAGCTGTCAGTTTAGCTCTTTTGCTCCTTAGTTGACTTTCCAGAAAGGTAAGCTGTAGATAACGGATGGTTCTTATGTGTTGGCCAGACATGGTGATATTCTGCAATCTACCACCCGTAACAAGTTTGATCACAAATGGATACATAAATGCTTGAGGAGATACATCCATCATCATTCTCCAAAGTCTGTCTCTGAAGTATTCATTTTCATTCGATTTCAACCATGGGATCTTTGAGGCTAAGACAAACAGTTCAACAATATTCAACTTCTTCAGTACACTTATAGACACTTTCATCTGTAGACCATCTCTGTGATTGATAGTGATCTTCCATCCATTCTTCATAATGTTCACAGTAGTTCCAGTAATTACTTTGCTGAACTGATCATAGAACTCATGGATGTTTATATATGTCTCTCTGTAGTGCTCCACATTTCTCAACAGATTAGAGTTTCCAGGGTCTGAATAGTGATATATTTCTGGTTTGTCCATTTTCTTCTTTGTTTCTTCCCATTTACTTCCTTTCCTGTTAGCTTGAAGATATGCTTCTCTCTCCTCTCTGTTCCTTTTCCTTTGAATAGCTCTTTGAATTCTTGCTCTGGATCTTTCTATTTCTTCTTGAATTTCCAAATAAGAGCAATTTATTTTCTCTGTGATTCCATAAGATAGATAGTCATCCGAGAAAGCATCTTCATCTTCAAATTCTTCATCCTCTGTGATGATCATTCTTTCTTCCGTAGCCACTTTTTCAAATTTTGGCTCACACCCTATTAGAACATCACTTTCATCTATCTCACCTTCTTCTAATTCTTCTTCAGAAAATAAGGGTGTCAGAGCATATATCTGAGATAAAAGATTTCTCTGAGTTGTAATGATTCTGCTCAGATGCCCTGATTGCTCCCCCTGAGATGTTGCGCTTTCTTTAGAGAATCTTTCCTTTAGGAGCACCCTTTTATCAATTCTCTCCTCTAACTCTTCCTTCATCTCTTCTTCAAATACATCATACGTACCAGTGGTCTGAAAGGCATCTTGAAGTAGATTAATAGCAGTGTCCACTTTTTCTTGTTCTACTACCCTTTTCTCCCCCTCAGTTGGGTTATCCTTCAAAGCTGGTGTTGATTGAGCATGTAAGGTCGAGATAGGGATCTCAAGAGAAGCAGGCAGTTGCTTACTGACTGAGGTCTTTGGCCCAGTACTGGCAATAGCTGCTTCAGATGAGACCGGGATAGGCGCTTGCTTGCTAACTGAGATCTTTGGCTCAGTGTTGGCAGGTGCTTTTCCTTTCCCTGTATGAGATAGAGATCGCTCAATGAATTCTCGCAAAATAATGAATGCTGCTTGTTGATGTTCAAGTTGATTGGAAATACTGGCAATTTGATGATCTCGGAGAGATAGTTCTGTATGAAGGTGTTGATCTTTAAGAGCCAGCTGTTCCTTAAGATAGCTGTCTTTGAATGCTAGCTGCTCTTTGAGATAATCTTTAGTGATATAGTTGGATAGATCTATAGGTGTAGTTTGGATGGTAGGTGTCTCACAGGCTTCTCGCAGTGTATCGCTCAACACTCTATCACTCGGTTTTGGGTCATGTGTGTCACTCATTCTCATAAGTTTACTCCTCTCAAAGCTCCGAGTTCCAGGTGTACCTGCAGAAGACACTGGAGCCATCCTTAAGGAGGTCAGCAGTGGTGCAATGGGAGTTCGTAATTCCCCATCCTTGTCTGAGACAAGTTGCCTATCATCAGGAGATGATTCGTCCAGAGTTTGAATCTCCGGAGGGAGCACTGGGGCCTTCATATCTAGCATCTGATCCCCAGCTTCCCTTTGTATCTGTGAAGATATATTCCCCTTAGGCTCACCAGGTATATCTGGTTCATCGCCAATGGGTTTCCGATCCGCACCTACGTCGGATCCACTATCCGCAGATGCATCTAGGTTTATTAGTCCTGGGGAGGTAGGTGTTGTGCTAGATTTGGCAGCGATTACAGCACTTTCTCCTAACACCTGTAAAGGCAGTTGATCCATTGAAGGACCTTAAACATGATATTCTAACCGTAAAATGGTCGAGTTCCCTGTTACCGTCAATACATCCTCACCAAATAGTACTCTTCTAATTGACTCATTTAAAACTTCAAGAGCTTGGATATTGGATAAGGTGTTTGACTCATTACAGGATGCCGTGGCTGACGGGCGAATTTCAATAGATCTACCTTGTTGAGAAGATAGATCTAATAACTGTGTATGTGCCTTTTTAGCCAGAGAATCCTTTTGGGAAGATACTTGGAGGTTTGCAGATGTCTCAGGATGTTCACTACTTTGCTTCATAGGAGAAAGAGCTGCGGGTTCACTCACAGTACCTTCCTTATTTGCTGCATCTAGTGCAGTTTCTCCCTCTATTTACATAGGATCCTTATACTCCAGGGTTTGAGCTAGGAGAGATGATGGTGTTTGGTTTGGCTCTAGAGGGTGGCTATGAATTTGTGGCATACCAAATTCACTCCCTAACCTATCTACTTGTTCAACAAGTATTTGTGTGTGCTGAGAATCAAGGTGTAATTGATCTATGCTAATAAAATCAGAGCATGCTTCAAAAGTACGACTCATAGCAGAAGTACCCATACCTGAGAAGACTGGTCTATAGACAGAGGTATTAGAATGAGTAGATTCAGTAGCTTGATGTGGTGGACTAGCAGCTTCAGGTTGAGGTTGAGAGGATTCTTCAGATTCAGCTTCTTGTTCTTGCTCAACTTCAGCCTCTGCTTGGTCATCATGTTCAGAAATAGGTTGATCTGCTTCTACATCCTCATCTCCAACAGGCTCATTAGCAATGTTGTCCTCTGGGTCATTTTCAGCTAGGGGGACATCTTCAGCTTCAGGTGCTTCTTCAGCTTCCTATTCTGCTTCATATTGAGCATTGATAGTGGCAAAAACATCCATCATGTGATCTGTTAGGACAACAACCTCTGAGTTTGGATAGTTCCCTTTCTTGTGTAGCTTGGTTACTAACAGTTGAGACAACACAGGAGGATCTTGCATTAAGTCACTGTGAGTGGTTGTCTTTTGGGCTTCTGACAGTTTCCTATTGAGCACTATCTGAAGAAACCTAGCATATAGGATAAAGTTCTGACAATTGGATTGGTTCTCCAAGATGTGCTTCATGAATAACTTCCCAAAGTTGATGCGAAGATTATTCGCGACAGCAACCCCAACAACTTGATTGAAGATAGTGAGTCCATGAAATCCAGCTGTCTTGGGAGACAAGCAATGAGACAGTATACTGAAGAATAAATTCCATTCTTTCGGAAGATGACTTTTGTTGAAGTGCCTTGGTAAGTCATTATTTGCTGTCATTGTACTCTTAATTGCCCTGAAGAAGCTGAGTAGTTCCCAGTCCTCTGGAGTGTCATCAAAGTTATCACGAGGTAACTGGAGATATTCATTGAGATCATCCTCTGTAATTCTGATGGTATCATTTTCAATGTCAAAAGAGAAAGCTAATTTGTCATCTGCAAAAGAGTTGATAGCTGTTGTGTGTACATGCCTGAGAAGCTCAATATTCAATTTCACATTAGTCGTTAATGCGAAGCGCACAATTGAATGTTCGTTTAAAAAACGGATCCAAGTTTCAAAGTGTACCATTTTCACGGGATCACGTTCAATAACCGAAACAAAATTTGTTTTTGGAATCTGAATATTATTCGCCATTTGAATAAAATGAGAATAAAATTTAGATTTAAACAAATTAAATTGAGCACTTCGAATTAGTTAAAAGAAATAAATAGACTCTTAATTAAACACACTTTTAAATTTTAAGAAATCTCCAAACAAACCCTTGATTAATAAGTTTTAATTGATATTGAGACCCTTACTGGATTAACCAAACACAGCCTTAAATAGTCAAAGATAGGGTAATTCGATCTGCAAATTTAACCGATGAAACTGATTGATTTTGATATCAAATTACTCCTTGTGAACTGGGCAATCCAATACTGTAAAAATTAGAAATTTTGACAGTATTTTGTTAGGGTTTTAATCAATCAATTTTTTTTCCTCTCCTGCGATGGTGAAGCTGTGTGTATAACAAATCGACTGTGTATATATATATCACAAAAATAGTCAATTTTTGTTCAAGGGGCTGTGTTGCGACCCTCTCCGTGGCGACCACTCTCTGTGGCGACACAGAGTATAGGACTTAGAAATAATTCTAAGTTCATTCTCTGTGGCGACCACTCTCTGTGGCGACACAAAGTATAGGACTTAGAAAAATTTCTAAGTTCATTCTCTGTGGCGACACAGTTCTGTGGCGACACAGAGTACAGGACTTAGAAAAGTTTCTAAGTCACAACCCTTTGCTACTGATTTATTTCAAACATCAAAAATAATTTTGTGAAAAAGATGTTTTAAACAAATAAATATTCACAATTATATTTCACTATTTTTACAGATGTTATTATTTTATTAATAACACTATAATTTTGTGATGAATAATTATACTGCAATATATTTAATTTTACTTTCAATGAACCCTTTTAGATATTGATTATTTAAAGTCCACTGAGATCAAATTAAATAGTTTTATCACTATTAATGTGCTTAACCATATATATAATTTATATGTAAGCACAAAAATAATTGAATTGTGAAAAATAATAAATGGCATGTAAATTCAGATGTCCTTAAGATATAGAATTTAAACGATAAGTGAATTTAACCAGACCAAATTGCAAGTATTGTCTTCTAAAATTAATTAGAAATATTTAACATCCCAAGTTCACTAACTAACTTAGAGAAAGTGTTTTCATCAAGTGGTTTGGTAAAGATGTCTGCAATTTGATCCTCTGTGGGTACAAAGTATAACTCCACAGTGCCATTTGTGACATGCTCTCTGATAAAGTGATACCTGATATCAATGTGCTTTGTCCTTGAGTGCTGAACTGGATTGTTTGAGATTGCTATTGCACTTGTATTCTCACAGAATATTGGAATCTTTGATACCAATAAACCATAATCCCGGAGTTGGTTCCTCATCCACAAGATTTGAGCACAACAGCTTCCAGCAGCTATGTATTCAGCTTCAGCAGTTGATGTGGATACTGAGTGCTGCTTCTTGCTATGCCATGATACCAATCTTCTTCCAAGAAACTGACAGCTTCCTGATGTACTTTTACGGTCAATCTTACAACCTGCAAAATCTGAATGTGTATAGCCAACTAGGTCAAAAGCTGTACCTTTAGGGTACCAAATTCCAAGATTTGGAGTTCCCTTAAGGTACCTAAATATTCTTTTAACAGCTATTAAATGAGATTCTTTTGGTTCAGCTTGAAATCTAAGCACATAAGCATGTTGCAAACATAATGTCTGGTCTACTTGCTGTGAGATAGAGTAATGAGCCTATCATACCTCTATAGCTTGTGATGTCAACTTTCTTACCAGTTTTGTCCAGATCAAGCTTGGAGGCTGTTGGCATGGGAGTCTTTGCTGGAGCTGAATCTTCCAGATTATACTTCTTAAGAAGTTCTCTGATGTACTTAGATTGACAAATGAATATCCCATCTTTTCTTTGACTCACTTGTAATCCAAGAAAGTAGTTCAACTCTCCCATCATACTCATCTCGTACTTACTCTGCATTAGCTTAGAGAATCTCTTTCAAAGATCATCATTAGTGGAACTAAATATAATATCATCAACTAATATCATATCAGATTTATGCACTTTATGAAACAGAGTTTTATCTATGACACCTCTAGTAAAACCATTTTCATGTAAAAACTCAGAGAGAGTGTCATACCATGTCCTCGGAGCTTGCTTAAGACCGTAGAGAGCTTTGAATAGAAAGTATACAAAATCAGCCAAATTTGGATCTTCAAAACCAGGTGGTTGTTCCATATACACCTCTTCTTCTAGCTCTCCATTCAGGAATGCACTCTTCACGTCCATTTGATAAACTTTGAATTCTGAATGTGTTGCGAATGCCAGAAACATCCTGATTGCCTCAAGTCTAGCCACTGGTGCATAGGTTTCATCATAATCAATACCCTCTTCTTGAGAATAACCTTTAGCTACCATTCTGGCTTTGTTCCTCGTTACAATACCATCTTCATCTAGCTTGTTCCTGAATACCCATTTAGTGCCTATCACTGACTTGTTCTTTGGTCGGGGTACCAGCTTCTACACTTTCTGCCTCTCAAACTGATTGAGTTCTTCTTGCATCGCAATAACCCAATCTGGATCTTCTAGTGCCTCATCCACTTTCTTAGGTTCCATTTCTGAAAGAAATCCTGAGAAGTGGCATTCATTCTGAGTGGCATTTCTAGATCTTACTCCTGTGTCAGGATCACCAATGATCAATTCAAAGGGATGGTCTCTGTTCCAAACTCTTTGATGAGGTAGATAAGATCTTGATGTTTCCCCTCGTTTAGCCTGATGTTGAGTGTGAACTGTAGATCCTCTTCCTGCTCCCCCTGAGTTGCTGTCACCATGACTGGATGATTCTGATCTGTTTGTAATGGTTCTTGATGGAGTTTCTGTATGATTATCATGATCATTATTTCCACCATTATCATCACTTGATCCTGAATCAGCATTGCCCTGAACTACAGGCCCAGTTCTAGCAATCTCAGGTTTTATTATATCCAAAGGATCATCTGATAGATTCTCAAATTCCAGAGATTCAAAATCCTTTTCTCTCTGCAGGCTTGCCAACTTGGTGTTGTCAAATGTTACGTTAAGGCTTTCAATCACCTTCTGATCAGAAATCATATAAACCCTGTTAGCTTTAGATTCCAGAGAGTAGCTAAAAAATATACCTTCTTCTGCTTTAGCATCAAACTTCCCTAGATATTCATTTCCTTCCTTTAGCACAAAACATTTGGCACCAAATACGTGAAAGTATTTCAGAGTTGGTTTCTTGTCAGCCATAATCTCATAAGGAGTCTTGTCATGATCTTTGTTGATCAGGGTACGATTTTGAGTGTAACACGCTGTGTTGACAGCTTCAGCCCAGAAGTAGGTGGGAAGTCTTGATTCACTTAGCATAGTCCTTGCTGCTTCAACCAAGGTACGATTCTTCCTTTCTACTACCCCGTTTTGTTGAGGAGTCCTTGGGGCTGAATACTGTCTCGAAATACCTTTCTCCGTACAAAATTCATTTAGAAATGCATTCTTGAATTCTGTCCCATTATCTGATCTGATCTTTCTAAAAGGTAATTTCGCTTCCATCTCAATCTTCTTTATATGATCCACTATTAGCTGAGGTGCTTCATCCTTGGATTGTTAAAACAACACCCATGTGTACTTGGAGAAATCATCGACCGTTACTAAGACATATCTTTTCCTTGATAGTGACAATACGTTCACTGGACCAAATAAGTCCATATGAATCAACTGAAGAGGTTCAGTATACTTGTCATTTCATTGCTTCTGTGCGATGCTTTCTTTGATTTCCCTTTTTTACATGCTTCACAGAGTCCTTCTTGACAAAATTCCATCTATGGTAGTCCTCTCACTAGTTCTCTCTTGATTAGAGAGTTCATTGTCTTGAAGTTCAAGTGCGAGAGCTTCTTGTGCCATAATCAACTTAGATCTGGTGAAGCTTTGCTGTAGAAACATCTGCTTACTCCATCACAGGTAGACTTCAAGTCAGCTATATACAGATTACCTTTCCTTACTCCCTGTAAAGCAAGCTTCTCATCTTTCCTGTGGGATATCAAACATCTTTCTGTTCTGAAATCAATATTGTATCCCCTGCCACAGAATTGACTTATACTCAGGAGATTATGCTTTAATCCTTCCACAAGAGAGATATTCTCAATAATGACATTGCCAATTTTCAAATTGTCATATCCCTTAGTAAATCCTTTGTTGTCATCTCCAAAGGTAACTATAAGGCCAGCTTTCTCAACCACACCTGTAAGCTGGGACTTTTCTCCTGTCATGTGCCTAGAACACCCACTATCCAGAATCCACATGATCTTTTATTTTCTTACCTTACCCTGCAAACACAGATTGATTAAGAAGACTTTGGTACCCAAGCTTTCTTGGGTCCTGAAGGTTTAGGGGTAGAAACAAAATCAATAATTGAACCTTTAACATGCTTAGCTTTCACTTTGGCTGGCTCCTTCTCAGTGTCAGTCTCAACAGAGTTGTCAGACTTAGAGTTAGAAGTAACAGTCTTGTCTTGTGTGTGGTTATTACTCATGCTTGTCTTAGTGTCGATGCAAGTGCTAGCATTTGCATAAAAAGCTTTAAAATAATCAGACATGGTAACAAATACACATGGCATATATCCAACTATACCACAAGGTTCATGAAAACTAGGCATGTTAGGCATGGCAGGCATACTGGAAGTTGCAATAGATTCTACTTTACCTTTAGTGCATGTATGTGTAAGATGTACAGCAGAATTGTAATTATTACAAAGCTTCCTAGATGCAGATGAGGAAGATACAAAATCAGATTTCTTGTTAAAACCTACCTTGCCATTCCTGTTCTTTTTAGTCTTAACCTTAGCACTCTCACCAGTCTTAGGATTAACTATAGGTTCTGGTTTCTTAAGAGTTTCAGGTTCTTTTCTATCCACCTTAGTACCTAGGTCAGCTATGGATTTAGCTTTCGTAGCTGGAGCCTTAGGAGTCTTAGGGGATTCCTCTATCTTCTCTCTATCTTCAACAATCAATTCCTCATTAATCAGCAAACTTACTTCATCCAAAGGTTCTGAAACAGACTCAGTGAATAATGGAGATACAGCATCCTTAATAACATATGGAACCTTTTCTGAGACAAACATGTTAATCTCTGATGTGCCACTATGTTTCTTATTGTTCAGCTTAGAATAGTCAAGTCTTATTGAAGTCTTAGATTTAAATCTTTGACTATCTATTATCTCCTTCTGAGTCAGAGCTGCATTCTTAAACGCCTGTAATTTCTTTTCTAAGTCAGCAATTTGGGTTCTAAGAATTGCCTCTATGTCTGCATTGCACTTATCCTTATTCTCTAGATATTCATTCTTTTGCTTAAGGTCTTCTAGTCCAACTACAAGCAATTCTAGTTCTTCATTCCTAGAGGTTAAACTCTCAGATTTAAGAACAAACTTATCATTTTCCATTTTATATGCGAGCATGCTAGTATGAACATTATATAATTCTAAAGTAAGTTCATGCACAATAGATTTGTATTCAGATACAGACATTTCTATAGTGGTAAGTTCAGGAACCTGAGATGATCGTGGTGATTCCTCTGCAGAGTCTTCCATGAGAGCCAGATTTACATGCTCTTCCTCTTCATCCGAATCAGTATCATCCCAGCTTTTTCCTTCAGCGATGTAGGCTCTTCCTTTTTCCTTTACCACATAAGCATTCAACTTCTGTTTCAGCTTTTCATTCTTCCTTTTCAGATCTTCATAAGTTTCCTTCTTTTCATAGGAATCATTAGATTTTGCTGCCTTGGGCTTTCTACAATCAGATGCAAAGTGCCCTAACTCATTGCAGTTGTAGCATCTGGTTTTGCTCTTGTCAACCCAGCTTGACTTGTAGCCTCCTCTGGAGTTTGACCCTGACGAGTAACTTCCTTTCTGAAATCTCCCTGATGAACCCCTTGGTTTGTAGTTGGGCTTTCTGAATCTAACATGACTAAACTTTGTAGCCATGTAAGCCATAGATTTGTCCTCCAACTGTTCAAGTTCCTCTTGAGTATAGAACTCACTTTCATCTTTTGGTTCACCATGAGTAATTTCAGTTACAACAATTTATTTAATTGTTGAGGAGGGTGTAACCTTGTTTTCTTGAGATTCTAGTTCACGAACTACAAGTGTAGTGGTTTTTGCAAGTGCCGTACTCTTACTGTCAACATAACTAGGTCCATAGATAATGGCTCTTTGCTCTTGCTCCAGCTCATGTGTTCTTAACTTACCATAGATCACATCCAGAGACATAGTGATAAAATCTGATCTTTTCCTGATTGAAGTGTTCTTTTATTCCAGGTGAACTGGGAGCGTCAGCATAAACTTTCTGTTAGACTCTCGTATGGAATAGACTTTCCCTTGCAGCTTTAATTCAATTAACAGTCTTGTATATCTCTCAAAGAGTGAAGACAATGCTTCTCTGGGTTGAAGTTTGAATGCCTCATACTGAGTCATTAGAATATCCATCCTGTTTTCTTTGACTTCCTCTGTTCCTTCCATCAAAAGCTCAATGGTCTCCCACATATCTTTTGCACTGTTACTTCCTAGAAGCTGATGGCTCATATCATTATCGGACGATTCCACAATTATGAGTTGAAGACCTGTGTCCAGATTTATCAACTCCTTATCGGTTTCCGTGAATTTAGACGGATCCCTGGGAGAAGATGTGGAAGGAATTCTTATACCAGTTGCAGTTGTGGATTCAAAAATTTCTTTCATCGGAACATAAGGTCCATTCAGTAGTATCCCAATGTAAAGTGGATTCGAAGCTTTCATAAACAACATCATCTTTTTCTTCCATAGGTTGTAATTATCTCTGTCAAATGGAGGAACCTTTATGCTTCCAATTTTTTGGTTATTCATTTTCTTGGCGGAATTAAATTATTTAAAATTCAAAAAATTTCAAGAAATGAGAATTTTTGAAAATTAAAAAATTCAAGAATTTTTCAAAAACTTGTTTCTTTTTCCGGATCTTGATTTGTATGTCAATCAACAAGCTCTGATACCAATTGTTAGTCCCAAAGTATCGTAGAAGTGGGGGTTGAATACGATACCTACAATCTTTTTGATTCATTTTAAGTTCTTCGTTAAAAGTACGGAATAAAAAACAATACAAAATAATTCGAGGAATATATTGTTTTATTAATATAAACCTTGAGGTTGCTACAATCTAATCAAAGTATTGATTAGCTACAATAAATTCAGCAGCATAACATTCTGTTTACAAGGATAATAAATTGAAGCTTTAATGGAGCTCTCATAAACTGTCTGTGTTTGCTGAAGAAGATAACTAACTGAATTGAATTACATTCACTTCAGTTTTGTAGTCTTTCAAAATTAAATGAACAGCTGGCCAATTCATGTCCACACAAATCATTTAACTTTGCTGCATTTAACTCAGTGAACAACACCTTCTGTGGCGACAAAGTTCCTCTATATAGCCTCTGTGGTGACACAATCACCCTGTATGGCCTCTGTGGCGACAGATCTGTGGCGAAAATTTGTCTTATAACACTCTGTGGTGACAAGCTCTGTGGCGACACCTTCTCCTGTATAGCCTCTGTGGCGACACACTCTCCCTGTATTGCCTTAAGCAATTTGTTCTAACACCTTCTGTGGCGACAAGGGCTTCTGTGGCGACAGAGGTGCCTTAGAGCAAATTCTCTGTGGTTACTTCTCCTATGGCGATAGGGGTTCCTTAGTGTCTTTACTTAGAATATTTTTGGTTCTTTGTCAAGTCACTCTTCAGTGTATCAATCATTTTTCTTCTGTTAATTGAATCAAAATACTTTCTTAAAATGCTGATGTTTGGTGCACTGGTCTGGTTCACAAACAACTAGCCTTGAGAGGATCCTGACTCAATTTGTCTTATGATTCTGAGTTGATACATACTGATGTTTATCCACTGCTTCTTTCACTGAACCCTTGATTTGTAACACTTGAAGTCAATACATGCAACTGATACTTAAAGCCTCTTGATGTCTTATTCTTCATGGCTGCTTGAACATAGTAATGAACTTCTTCCCATGATCTGTAGGAGAGCTTAATGAACCAATCACATCATTTGGTTCTTTGTGTTTATCCTTTCTTCATCTGAAGGGTTCCTGTGCTTCACAGTTTAATAATGTTTATCTGTTACTGTTTTCGTGTTGAGTTATAAATCCTCGATTACATGTTACATTACATTATGCTTTACAATCAGCTTCCCAAAAAGCCTATAACTATAACTCAGACATCAAAACCCTCAGTGGTATTTGAAGAATTCAAAGTGGTTAATCCAACAAGAAATATTCATGGTGAACCAATTGTTCCCAAGGATGAGCCAGTAGACTGGGATAGTTTACCAATTCCTGAGCTAAATTTGCCCATTTTCAAGACAAAGAAGACAAAGACTAGAGCCAGCAAGAAAGTGAAGCCCGTATCTCTCAGATCTAAAGCTCTAACCAAATCCCAACCCACATTCAACAAGAGACTTCTCTTGTACATTTGTGATATCAAGGAATTTTCAGACTTGAATCTCTACATGAATGAATTGGAAGAAGTGAGAGGAATTGATGCTTACAGACATCTTCCTGAAAGACTGGTATTCAAATACAAGGGAGGGAAAGAGATGACATGGCCTCTTCACAGGATTCTCCAAGAAAGCCAATCTATTCTGATTAAAGTTTACTCATCCTTCAAGAAGAACTTTGGATACAATGTGTAACACCCCCAGATCCGGGGTCGGGGATCCGGGTTGTCACGAGTTCCATTTCCCCTAATAACACCCAATCTTAATAATAAATCAACTATTCTGTACTGTGACCCCACAATAAACACACACACCACACATTATAGTCTCAGAGATGAACATCCAAAAATAATCACAAGCCATTTTATTCCACAATTATCTGCCAACACACCTTAAAATGTTTTCTGAATAAATTTACATTTTCTTTGCCATTATTACAATTCATAAATATACATAAGTCTGGTACATCATAAGTTGAAAACCTAGCCTATTGGTAGTTCCTACCTCAGCTACAGCGACATCCACGCCTACAGGAAACTGCGGAATGTTTCCTATCCGCCTGCGAATTGGGAGCTTAGTCCTGTTCATCTTTTCTATCTGTTGTTGTGTGATGAAAGAAGAAATCAAGGGTGAGTAGCAAGCCCGCCAAAATAATATGTATAATGATTAATAGTATATGAGCCTTCTCATAGTACTCATGAAAGTCTTGGTCAAAAGAAATGAACCAAGTTGATATCTTAATGCGATGAAGTCGCAAAATATTTAGTATATATACATATATACTTTTCAAAATCTTGGAAGTCCTCTTCCATGCATAATACACACAGAGTTCCAGTGTATAACTGTATAAAAAATATCGTTGCAAGGTGATCTCATATATCTAACCTTGTCTCAACGTTTTTCTGAAAATCTTTGTCATTCATAAGACAATTATTAACTAGATATAAGTTTAAAAGATGAAGTTACCAAATACTTCACTACACTTATATCATTTATAAAGCTACTTGAACTACCATTGTTCAAAGTATAATGAGCTTTCAACAGTTCATCACATAGATGAGACTACAAGACAAGATTTGAATAGATTAAATCTTTAAAATATTATTAAAGGAAATGAAGTTATGATATACTTCATTAAGTTCTGATATATATATATCTATATATATATCCACATATACATCTTCCTTTATACATTTCCTGAAAACCTCTGTCATGTGAAGTATGAACAGAATTGCAATATCCAATAAATTTGGAAAGGAAAGAATTTTGGCATAAACCTGATATCTTGCTGATCAGGCAAAGATACCAATAAGTAACCTTTTCTACTAGTAGATGGACGAATTCCCCACTGGTCATCACCCTGGTCGCAATAGGACCTTATGCTGGACTGCCACTCAGCCATTTATGCATTTGATGGACTCCCACTGAGCCACTTACACTATCATGGATGCCCACTGAGCCCATGTTGCTTATGCCGACTCAATAGATGGACTTACTTCCCGAACCTTGGGTAAGTAATCAATTCATTAACCAAAACTGCAATCTTGTTGCGAATATAAAATACACCATAGAGCCGGATCCCTTAGATTTTTGAGCGAGTATTCAAGTCCCCTTAAAATGGAAGATCTTGAATTTGAAAACAAGTTTTGGGATCCGCTCTACCCTTTTTAAATTCATTTTGAAGACTCGAAAACATTTTTAAGAATGTTTGGAGTAATGCTGATTTATGAAATAAATCAGTCCCAATATGAAAGAAATATCTGAATATTATTATTTAAATAATATTCCCATAAAGAATAATGGAGGTAGAAGTTGGAAAACTTATACTCGAATGAATAGCAAATAATCAAAGATATACTTATACGAAAGTAATATCTTTATTTGAATAATCAAAAATAAGTTTGATTATCGACACCTTATTCTTTAATACAATAAAGAATATTATTAAGTAATAAGCGGAGTCATAATACCTCGAATGAATACTATAAATAATATTCATAAAATAAAGGAGTCATACATCCTCAAATGAATATCCAAGTAATATTAAATAATAATATAAACTGAGTCATAAGCCCTCGAATGAATATTCAAATAATATTCAAATAATAAAATGAACTGAGTCATAAGCCCTCGAATGAATACTCGAATTAATATACAATTAAGTAAAATAAAGGTATCGAATAAACCTTATTCGATCAATAGTTTTAAAAACTATAACCATATATATATATAAATATATGTATATATATATAATATACTCGGGAACATCGACTCCCGGTTTAGAAATATGTTCACCTTTTATCCCCTATACTAAGGGTATACGCAACTACTTGCTTATTTCTAGCATAGGTATAATGCAACTATAAGCATTGAAATCAACAGATAGATAACCAGATTACGAAACAGACATGCATATATACCATATCAGCATGCTCCAATATATCGCAAAATTTGCTAATAACAATCATGCACTATCACAAGATAATGCATATACACATATACATCACCACAACAGTATAACGGGTAGAAAACTTGTCTGAGCGACTGGGGGTTACGAATGGCTCGGGACGAGTCTGGTAACCTATAAACAACAAGTAATTTGGAATTAAACCAAAGTCACTTGTAAATCTATACTTTAACTAACTTAGACTCTAACGCTTGTTTTGCGCTTATTGATTCTATTAAGTCACTCGGGTACCCTCGGCTCCACCATTTTTAATAATTTAACCTTTACGAGTTTTAAGGCGATTCCTTCGCGAGTGTCTTACCAACTGCCTAAAACTCTTACCATAATTGTTTCATACATTAATTAACCCTTTTTGGTCTTTAACCTATGTTTCAAAGTAAGGCGAGGGGAAAAGTTTCGTTCGCGAAACGCCGTTACTTAAAACGGTCATTTCTCCTAAACCGTGCATCGGAATCGAACGAACCACATATCAAAACGAAGCTCGTAACACGAGCTATCTAGACATGGCAATGGTCATAATCTAGCAGGGGGTTCTCGGGTCCTAATGTTATGCACAAAAACAGTCTAAAGAAAATCGGACGTTACGACGGCTATGCTTACGTGATTTCCCAAATTTAAACCATTCAAAACCAACCACAATTCAACCCCAAATCAATCATACCACCAACATCCATCCAAAACACACTCCAACAGCCCCATCAAATCAATGTTACCAATTCATACTTATTTCTCAATTATGAACTAAGAGTTTTACTTAAGTTCATTGACTAATTAACCAAGATTTCCAACTCCAAAAATATCACAAAATCAACCAATCTCTAAACACACAATAATCATGCCTCTCACCAACTAAAATACTCATAACAAGCTTTAACATGATTACACACCCATTACCCTAACCCTTCATCTAAACATTAGGAAATCTAAATAACAAAACTTAAAGCTAAGATCATGAAGAGTTATACCTTCCTTGAAGCTTTTAATCCATGAAAGATCCTTGGAATGCCCATGAAAGCCTTAATCTAACCTCCTACAAGCTTGTTCTTTCAAAGAAATCAAGAACACACAAATTAATTTTAAGAAAGTACTATTCACCATCTTCTTTCTTGATTTATAGAAAAAGATTGGCTTGGAATTAGAAGCTTAAACTTATAGGAAGTATGTAACTTAACTAGGAGAAGCTAGGATAATTACCTTGCTAAATAGTAAGTGGAGGAGCTTGGACTTTCATTTTTTAAGAAAAGAGGCCGAGAGCTTGAAGAAGAAAATGGGGGTTTTGTGTTTTTTGATGAAAATGAAATGTTTTGGCTTGGTTGGTTGCTTTTTGTCTTGTTTTTGGTTAATTACTTTTCTAGCCTTGACTTTGTGTGGTTTTAAATCAACCACATCTCCTTCCCCTTATGTCATGCTTATGTCACATTGCTATGTCATCATCCCTTCTAATCTCTTTGATTAGCTTCTAATTGTTTGCCTAATGACCGCTGATCTGTTATACGGTTCGCTTAACTTTCGTTTTCGTTTATCGTTTGAGGGATCATACCCGGGATCTTATTACTTAGGTTCCCTTAACCTTTCTCAATACATTATATTCCTTTTTATGATCCTCTATTATAATCCTTTAATTTAAATCCTTTTTATCCTGTTACCTTATACTCAATTCTCTCCGTATCTAGTGTATTTCCGGGAAAAATCAAAGTTTTCGGAATTGGATTCTGACGATCTTTGCATACATTTATATACCATATAGAGTACTAATAAAACCTCAGAATATCCATATCAGAACCCCTACATAGTGTGGCATGAAAAATTTTCTCAATCAGCAAAAACACTATTAATAAGGGTTTCAAAAAAAAAATTCCCAAAAATTGGGGTTATTACACAATATGACTGCAAGAAGAATAGTTCTAAAGAGGATTGAGGAACTAAGGAGTAGTAGAGCCAAAGATGCACTTCCAAAAACTCTATCATTTCCCTTTACAGGAAAGACAGTGCATCTAAGGTTCTATTGGCTGATGGAGTTCATGGATGATAAAGGTGTCAGAATATTCTTCAGATTGGAGGACCAATTGAGTATCTCTAGCAATGAGACTCTTTTGGAAATGTAGGAAATGCTAAATCTCTCAGAAGCTGATGAACTAGAATTCCACAGACAACTTCGGAATCAAATTTAAGAAAACAACAGAAGGCTTGGGAAGAAATCCATACAATCAAGGAAATAGATCTATCTGCTCAGACTAGAGGAGCATCTTGATAACAATTATGAGCAATTTCTTTGTGTAGTTTGCATTGTTCAACTTTCAGCAATATTGTAGCACTTATCAGTTCTATCTACTATTTTTCAAACTGTATCTTTAGGATGTTTTTTTATCCTCAAGTTTCTCTTAATTTATGGCTACAATACCAATACACATAAATTGGGGGAGATTGTTAGGAATATGTTGTGTACTTGATGATAAGCTAAACAAAACACCTTAGTAGATTTAACTTAGTGAATTTTGTAGCACCCGACGGATGATCAATTATAGTCCCGACGAATGATTCAATATAGTCCCGACGGATGAGTAATTGATATCCATCAGGTAAGTATCTTATGTAACAATAAGTCATGTAGCACATTTCTGCAAACAACTTTGTATAGTTTTTGTAGTAGCTTGTGAGTCATGTAGAGAATAGGTTGATTAAATGTAAATATAAGATGTCTTATAATTCTGCACAAATGAAATGGAGTCAAGTGATAAATGGCTACCCGACGGATGATTAACAAAGCTACCCGACGGATGATCAACAAAGCAACCCGACAGATGATCAACAAGGCAACCCGACGGATGATCAACAAGGCAACCCGACGGATGACAAGCATGAATCGGACGAATGATCAATTCAAACATCCGTTGACAGTGACAACACAGTCACATGCGTCGATTGTTTGCAAAAGGAATGTGGCAACCTGTTTAGCAGGAAAATGAGAACAAAGAAGCATTACCATTTTCATGCAATCTATGAAGGTTTTCAAAGATGCTGGAATAGAGTAATGAAGTAGCATAGAGTTTGACTTGATAGTTTTGTTTTATTATCTTGTCTTTTTGCTATGTAAACTTGGTGATATATAAACCAAGTGAAGCAAGTAGAACAACTAACTAGACTAAGAAAATACATTCTCAGAGAAATATTTGTAAGCTGTATCCTTTAGCATTTCTCTGCAAGTTTTAGTTGTTCATACTTGTAAGCAGCTGTGAGATTATTTGAGCTACACATAGTTCTCTCGATATATATATATATATATATACATATACATTCAAATCCACCAGAAAGTTTTAAAGACTTGAGTTTTTATATTACTTGTGTTTTGATTTACATAATCCTTCCATTCCGCACTTTGCAAATCAAACACATATATATTATTGAGTTAGAACCAGTTTTCGAAAATCTTAAAAAGAAGCTAGAATTATATTCAACCCCCTTCTGTAATTCTTGTTGTATTGTTTGGGAATAACAATAACCCATATTTTAGTTACTGATTTTATAACATGACTAATCTGGTGATGCTTGTTTATTGATATAATTATAAATTGTTATTATAGTTCAAAACTTAAAAAATGTTTGTATATGAATAATAAGTTTTTTTTGGAAATTTATTTAATATTTGTCCCTTTTGTTAATTTTTGTATAAAATATTAAAAAATTAAGATATATATGTTTTCTAAATGTAAATTTACAATTTGTTAATGATATAATTACATTGTTTTTTTAATTATATGATCACATATCTTTGAATTTTATAGATTTTATTATTTTTATATACATTTTGAGCAAATTTTAACGAATTTTGTTGTGATACTTGGTTATCATATATTAATGGATATGTAAATGTGATATTTTTCACTATGATACTTTATATTTCTAACTAATGTACGTGTGACCGTAATTTGCTAATAATGATACAAAATAAATCGATAAAAAAAATAATGATACAATATAAAGTACGTGAATAAATAAACTGAAAAAAACAATTTACTTTCAAATATTAATTACAACTACACATTCAAAGTTAATCATAAATAAATAATTGACCTAACATTGAAATTTGTTTTGAGAGTACTGCTTTATACTATAGTAATATATATTCAATTAAAATATAATCTTATTAAACTATACAGTATATTTGTCCTAACACTAAAATAATAAAGTTACATACCCCGTTATATTGCCCCGTTTGGTTGTAACCCCGTTTTATCCCCAAATCCTTGCTTTCACACTACAAGCCAGATACCAAGAGCCTGTCACTGGTCATACTGATTCCATGGAAATGGAGGTAAGTCATGTACATGCATTACTAATCTCTATTATTTCCATACTTATATGGACATATCTGCGTTGTTATATTCGATCCAGTATTATATTGATGTTCTTAGATGACATCCAACTGTTAATTGCAAATTGATTATTATAGTTTTTTCTTAATCTATTGAGATATAACATCAATTGTTATATAGCAGTACGCACAATGTAAAAGAAATCAAAGTATTAGTAATCAATTTGAACATCATTTGTTATTATTGAATACATGTAATGTAGTTTAAAAGAAATCAATGTGTACCATTGTAGAATCAAGTACAGTGCAATCATAAGTGTTTGGTTGTTTTTGGTATTTATACAAAGATGTAGCTATAGATCATGTTACATATTTGACTTTAGGTTATAATTTAGTTATGTTATTTCGGAAGATTTTAAGCTGATATAAGTGAGTGGACCAATGCATAAAGTTGTCATTATAAGCTTTTCCAATTTTTAATTTTTTGTACATGGTCTTGCTGGATTGAGTATAAGTTATTGTTGAAACCCATTGCAATCTAACAAAAGGACTGTATTAAATTACAATGTACTTGATTGATTAACAAATATTGGCTTAAATCTCCAAAGATGGGTACCTTTGATTAAGTTACCTTTGTCATTGTTAACATATACTTTGTTAATTTGATAATTTAAATATCAACCGTCGTACTCTGTTTTCAGTTATTCCTGCTAAACTCATATATTGATAAGCTATGTTTTGCTTTTGTGTGACACTTAACATGTTCAGTTGTAAACTCTGAATATCAGGCACAAGCTCACCCTTCATTCTTCATTCGTTTATGTGGCAAAGATTTCGTAAAGACACACATGGTTAGTTTCTTTTAACATTTGTCAAAATTCTGTAATTATACAATTATTTTACTCTTTTAATTTTAGTAAGATATTTTTGTTTGTGCTTATTAAATACCTTAACAAAATTTTTTATGTAGAAATTACCCTCGCGTTTTGTGAAACGTTGTGGAGATCATGTGCCCGAATACATTACTGTGCAACTGTCAAATGGATACCACTACTACTGCCGTTTCAACAAGGAAGGAAAGAAGTTTGAAAATGTTGGTTTTTTTCCAAGATTTCAAAACAAATGAAGGAGTTTATGCACTGGTGTACTGTAGGGGTTCTGGGATATTCACCAATTTTATATTTGACCATAATGGTATGGAGATTGATTATCCATCCCAAAAAAAATTGCTTCTCCTGTTTATTTGGAAGGTATATTTCTAGGCTATATGCAATGTACCTATTACATTATCTTATAATGTTAAGATAATAAATATATGATCTAACATCTTACATTACAAAAACAGACAATAATGATGGAATCGGGAAGAAGTTTATGATTCATACTGATGAGAGAGTTTAACTTGCTGCTGAAATCGTAAGACTCAGGTTTTAGTTAATTAAATTCAATAATATGATAGATTATAAACTAAAGTTTCACTGGATAATTATATAACTTATTTTTTTATGTGCAACAGGAAGTTCCTTCAGAGTTTATTCATCAGTTTCGACATATGTTGAAAATGAAGAATTTTCTCACACTTCCTAACGGAAATAAGTATGAGTTTATTTTCTCAGCAACGAGAAAAAAATTTATAAATCTCAGAGCAGTCTTCAAGAAGAAATATTGGAAAGATGGTGATACTCTTCTCTTCCAACTGACTACCAAAAATGAGTTTGATGTTTCCATTTTCTCCAGAAAAAAGAGTCGAAAGGACCTTACCTATATCAACAGGAACTGATGGTTTTTTCACCACCTTTTTTCTAATTTGTTTTTTTCATATCAAGCATTCCAATTTGATATTTACATTGTATTAATATATTATGCAGACCCTGTCATTCGAACAATTCATCAGAATTATAACAATCAGGTATTCGGTGTTGTGCTCATACGATCAAATCTAGATCAGAATTCTCATGGAGTGGTACGAAATTACTTTACATTTTTTCACATATTGTTTGTTCAAACTATATCAGTTCAATTGATATGTTACTTTTCATGTTAAATAGTATATTCCACCATGGATAATTCCGGAGGATCAAGAATGTGTGAATGTGAACAACGTTAGTATGATAATGAATAGACGCAGTTGGAAGGTCAGAGTGGTTTGTATACATTCCAAGCCTCAATTTTCTGGTGGATGGGATAAGTTTGTGAACGAAAGAAAACTCTTAGTGCATGATAAACTCAGATTTGAAATGATCGAAGAAGATGACGTTGTTTCGTTCAACGTTTCTGTTATTTGAATGTAATATGTTTGTTTGACGATATTTCTCCTCATGAACTACTGTATTTTAATGTTTAAACATTATAACATCAACTTTGTTTAACATGAAAGATTCGTCTGTATGATCCTCTTTTGTTTGAATACTCCTTTATCATTGTTAAAAATAGTTATTGAAACATGTGATATGTGAGAACTACCGAACACAAAATGCTCTGTAATTCTCATATAATTTAGACTATTTATTATCTACGTTTCTAAAAGCCATTTAATGGATAGTATAATACTTATATTCCCTTTTAACAATATTTTAATTTCTGGAAAATTTGTTTTATAGACTATACAACAAATTTTGGACACCTTAGTAAACAACATTGTAATCTAAACTGTTCTAACAGTTTTAGTTATTTAAAACTCTACAGATATTTGCAATAGACACATCTCCTCAACTCTCTAATTTTATGTTTTAGTTCTTTAAAACTCTATAACTATTTGCAACAGACACATCTCTTGAATTATTTTCTTTATATACTACTTGCAAGAATCAGTTTATAATATCTGATATAATCAATTTACAATCACAAATAATTATCTGTTATTTTACACATTTAAGAAGAATGGAACATGTTGAGCGTGTATGACAATTTCCCCTAATGGTTGGGTGAAGATCAATGTGCATAATGAGTTTATTCAGAATGCTCTTGAAGGCGACAATAGAAATGGTATTGGTGTTATAGTATGAGACGCAGGAGGTCATCTTCTCAGACTGACTTATGGCACAATTCCAGGCCTTACAAACCTGAATAGTGCATTATGGGCTATTCTATTAGGCATCGTCATGCATTCCAGGCTTCTTACGAACATGTTATCATTGAAACCGATAATATACAAGCATATTGTGAATGCAAATATTACAAAGAAGAAGAAATTACACCACATACTAGACAGACTTGCAGGCTTATTCTTTCAAGGCTTAATGATAATAATATCCGTTATGAACTTAATTTAGTTCACCCTCATAGGAATGTAGTTGCACGTCGTTTGAAAATACTTGGTAGATTTGAATGACCTTCGCACATTTGATAGGCCTGTTGCAGATATACATAATTTCCTAAACATGGATTTAGGTACTGGGCCAGAGCAAGCAATATTTTAAGACGTTGAAATTAATGATCCCGAACCAGTAAATGATGGTCAGGTTATGCAAGTATAGAAATCTTTCAATCCATGTAATTCGATGTATACAGTTCATGTAAGGATAATATATGTGTAAATAGAATAAACTAGGAGATAGCACGGTTCGGTTCGGTTTTTGGATAAAACCGGAACCGAAACCGAAGATCTTCGGTTTTAAAAAACAAAAACCGCAACCGCATCCGTATTATCGGTTTTGGTTTCGGTTTTAAAAGTCTCGGTTCAGTTATAATTTTTTGGTTTCGGTTTTAAAAATCGGCAAAAAAATAATTACAACTTAAATATAAAAAAAGTTCGCTTAATTGAAAAAGCCAACCACATCATCTAATTTTTACACGAATTAAAATAGAGAGTGATATATTATGAAATGAACATCTAAAATCCAAAAAAGTGCAATTAAAATTTATTATCCATAGTCTATTTTCTGCATGTTCTTCCCTTCCCTCTCCGTCCTCTGCGTTCACTGTGAAGCACACAACTCGACAATATATCAGTTATTCAGTTGGATGCATAAGGTTAATTGGCGAATATTTACATTACAAGTTACCAAGTACTGAACCTGAGACTAAAGCTGCTCACAACAATTTCTAAATGAAATGACCAAAGATTAAAAATACTAAATGTGAGCATACTGCCATAACATTTGTGTACTCCCTGACCAAACAAATCAATTGCAAAAAAAACATTACAGAAGCTTGGCTACACTACAGAAGCATACTAAATTTTCATAAGCAACTACATGGTGAATATTTAAATTATATTTTTATATTTTTATATGATAAACACACACACACACATATATATATTTAATGTAATTTATATTTTTATTTATTAATATGATATAACAATCCGTTCGGTTCCGGTTTTTTGGGTTCGGTTTAACTCTAAAATCGGAACCGAATTATTAGTAACGGCTCGGTTTTTCGGTTTCTCGGTTTTAATTCGATTTGGTTTAAATCGGTCCAGTTTTAATCGGTTTTTACCGGTTTCGGTTCGGGTTCGGTTTCATTTTGGTTTTTATGCTCAGCCCTAGAATAAACTGCATAAATGGTTGTGTAATGTATATATATTATTTTATGTATCTACAGTAAACATAACACGATAGTAATCCAACATAAACAATCATTCATATTTAAATTTTTTGCATAAAAGCGTTTATTACACTTCTCCAACTTGAACTATTACAATATATCATCACAGAAAATCGACTGCAACATAATTTATATATTTCGAGCATAATCATTTAATAGTATGTGAAGCTTTCCACTTTCTTCAATCAACATATCAGCACGATCATTCAAATTATTAAAATGTTCTTTCCACCCATCTCCAAACTTTTGGAATGCACTTATCATTTCTTCTGTGTTCTGTTTGAAGTTCTTCTCATGACCAAGTAGAGACGTAGATGTATCACCTAGGAATCTGAGTAATTCCCCGTATAAGAATGTGGAATTTCAGTACTACTTTGTGAAGACTTTCCATATTTTTTCCTTGATCCATTCTTCAAAGTATCTTCTAATTCGCTGTAAAACATTGAAACTAATATTATAGGATTCGTATCATAAAGCAATGTAAATCATTAAATCAGATACACATTTACATCTTACTTGAATTGTTCCTCAAGGCCAACAGAACGAGCAAACAATTTAGACTGCCTATTTTCCATTGTAGCATACATCTCTGAATAGAAAACTTTTTCTTCTTCCATATCATTATTGGATTCTGCGCACTTTATAGCCAGATTATGCAAGTCTTGCTCCGCTACATTATTTATGCCTGACCATCTCTTCCTCTTTTCTCTTCATGAAGTCATTTTATAAGATTTAGAATATATCAAAATGTAAATAAACATCCAAAGATATATATATATATATATATTTATGAGTATGTCCAGCAGTTTTGGGGCAGTTTCCTTTAGTTTATAATAACTGTTTGACAGTTATTAAACAGTAACCAAAATTTGGAATAACTGATTGATAGTTATTAATTTCTTTTAATTTATCTGATTTCAACAATCATGTTACTCGAAGTTGTTGATCATCTCATCATGTTGAGAAGTTGTTTTAAAAAATGCTTACCAAACACAATGTTTAGAGTTGTAAAATATTCTGTTTTTATTCAATCAAATTACCCACATTAGGCCAAACTTAATATTTCTGTCAATTTAAAATCTTAAGGATATTTATGTCTACAATATTTTGTTCACCTTATTGTATTGCGTTAGTATAACTATATAAACATTAAACCAAATCGTGTCTCATTTGTACATAGAAATTATATAATGTTTATATTATTTTAGATTTTCTGGATTTTTTTAGTATATACTCATCTTGACATCACTGTACATGTTAACGAACTGGACTGAAATGCATACTTCTAAAATTGATTTTATATGATACATCTTGAATAGTATGAGCACACAATTGCGTACGAAGTTTTTTGTTTTTAATATTATATATTTCCATTTTTGGCAACAACATATTTCATTATTTTCGATGAACGTTTACTCCTCAAATTGGCGATCAAACAATTAAAGATATTACTCTTCAAGTGAGATTGTTGTATTAATGATTTATATTTAAAAATAGATATAAATATAAATTTTATATTTAATTTAAAAATACTATCTGCATCATGGTGTAAATATAAGGTTCAATTTAATATATATACTAATTTGAATAAACGTAAACCCTTAAACTTAAAACTTATTATGTTCATCTAAGTACGTCTAAATAACTAATAATTCAGTATTCATCTGATTGAATCTTCTTTTTTTTTTTACAAAATCCATGATTTATACGTAGAAATCTCAATGGACATAATATGGTAAGAAATATTAAAACGATATCACTCACACATATGACTGATATATTTGTAAGATAATGCATCTTAATTTTGTGGATCTCAAGATGAATAATTTGTGAAAAATAAGAAATGGTATAATCCCGAACACATAGTTAGCGGTTTTATCATAAGTTACCAATATCATGCATATTTGTCTAACTATCTATCATTAATATTTGAACAATTATTTAAGTTTCTGTTTTTTGGAATTTTTTAAGAATCGATGCATTAACATTTATCCGCAGAAATGCATGATCATACCACACAAATTACAGATTTGTAAAGCATTAATCTTGGTATAAATTAGAAATAACTAAATCAATGATTGTTGCACAATATCAATCCATATATCTGTTAGTTGTGATTGTGCATATCTTAACAAATAGAGAATATTAAGGAGTTTGATTGAACCTGTTCGCATTCTTCATTAGACTCAATATATATCGCTCCGTGTTGTAAAAAATTTCATCCTGTCAATACACAACACTACTGCTAATGGGTCAGTAATTTTGTTAAAGCACCATATCCATTTGTTTAATATAGGCATATTTTGATCACTTAAAATTCTTCATCTTTGTAAACAAATATCTTTCATTCATTGCGTACGGTCGATAATTCACCGACGGCTTGGAGAATTAGAGTTCGTGTCACTCGGATGTGGGCGTCAATGAGAGATGAAGGAAATAATTTTATGGGAATGAATCTGATTTTCCTAGATGATGATGTAAGTAACAATATACAACCTTTATATGATGCTATCGTTGAGTTTTAGTAGAGACCTTTTTCAAACTAATTCACGCTTGATTTTTTCTATACAGGATTATCATGTTCATGCCTTTGTTAACAGTTCTATTTGGCATTTGTGGAATGATGTCATTCATGAGGGAAGTGTTTATGATTTTACTGATATTATGACATTAGATGCTGCTGGAAAGATGAGGCCTGTTTCTTCTTCTATCCGAATTTTCTTCACACATGTAACAACAGACCATCAAATTATCAATCCTCATGTGAACATACCTATGCATAATTTTGAACTCAAAACAATTGAAAGTCTGTATAGTTCTTCCCTTTTTGACGTACAGGACGAAGTACCTACATTTTCAAGCGGTCAGTTAAATGTATTTTTTCAACAACATGCCCTATGTTTTAAAAAAATTGTGTAATGCCATAGTTAAATATTTTGCTAGATGTCGTTGATGTTGTGTCTAATATTCAGCCAGTAAGGAATATAGCCATAAAGTATGGTGAGAAAACATTGTTTCATTTTGACCTTGAAGACCAATAGTAAAATCTCTAATTTGTACCTTAACAAGTAATATATAAAATTCCAGTTTGTCTCATAGAATTGTAAGTGACGTTGAACAAGATTAATAATTTATATGTATTTCTAGGCATTCTGTCAAAGTGAATTTGTGGGATTCAATAAATGGCGATGTTCCACAGAAATTACAAAGTATTGTAAACGAGTCTGCTATCATCATTATTGCAAGTTACAAATCTGTGTTATCTCGCGGTTAGTATCTTACTACTATATTGTAAGAGTTATCAGTGATGGATACACTGACATGTAATTTGTTTAATCGTGTACACTTTAACAACAACATGCAATTTTAATTTCATGTTATATTTCAGGTAATATTGTGTTGTCATCTATCCCTTCCACCAAAATTTATATTAATCTTGCACATGACGCTGTTAACAATATGAGAGAGAGGTATAATTCATTTAAGAAATCATGAAGCATAATACACTGATATTTAAACGATACCAACTGACTTATTTTTACATGTCACTGTATTGCAGATTTGTCAATGAAGATGAAGTACCACCATAGCATATGGGTACATTAGAGCTAAAGCATGTATTGTTAAACACATCATATCATGTGAGTAGATTAGAGCTAAAGCATTTTATATATTGCATCTCCCAAGAAAAATACTATCTTGCAAAAGACTAATGTACTAAAGTGTAATTATTATGGCACATCTTACACACTAAGGTATGATAAGAATTCTTACATCATCAACTAGAAAATCTAAATGTGGGATCTTTTACTTAAAAACATAAATATAGAAGATGAAAAGTCTATTTGGCCTCATTGTTACACATGCATGGATTCAATTTGATGATAATTGCATTAACTATAATTATAACTATTAACACAACCTTTTTATTATCTCATCTACATACCTGTTCACACTATTCTTACTCTATCATATTTTCAATTTCATAGAACTCTAATTTCCGATAAGATTAATAACCAGAACAATGGAAAATCTTCAATCAGACATTATCAGTTTGATATTTTCTTACATTATCATCCAGAAAGATGATTTCAGCAGTTTTACAAGACTGTTAATGGCTTGGCTAAATAGGCAAACCTCTCTGAGAATCAAAGAAGTGTTGGACAAGATGGATTGGGAGGCACTGTATCAGTTTCATCAGAATACGTTCGAGGTTACACGTGATCGTTTTCATAGCTTTTGCAGTTCGTAACAATGTTGATCAAGTGATGTTCTATAACTCAGTTCAGAATCTATTTCTGAGGCAAAATGTTGATCACCATCTCGTAGTCTTGGCTCATATATCAGGTAATCATTTCCCATCTTTGTTTGGCTACGTTATCTTTAAAGCTATATTTAGAGGCCTTGAAAGAAGTCAGACATGCCAGGAGATGTTTGAATTGCTAAATAGAACTGACATGAGGTCGAAGCTGATAGAAATTTTTAGGTTGTTTGAAGAGATGTATGCTTACATTACAGACAAAGACTATCTTTTGCCTGTATATAAGTTTTGCCCAAATGCACGAAATTTAGGCCCAATGTACCAGCTAGATGGTCATCCTTATGGAGAAGAATTATGGCTATCCCTCTGCGATAGGACTGTTGAGCCTGACTTTCATGTTAATGGTGAATTATACATCAAAAGTTTGAACATGTCTCATCTTTGGAACACTAAGTGTGAGCATTATGCTACTCAACTCATCCTGTACAGGATTCTCCTAAGTAATTTCACTGATTAAGCTTTTTAAATATTCTCCTACATTGCATGTGTTTTAAAGTACAATGCAAGGACATGTTATGGTTTTTTGTCATTTTGAACTACTGTTGTGAATTTTCAAGGCCTATTGTAGGAGTATTGAACAACTGACTTATTGCATTTCAATTTACATGTTCTATTAGTTTTATTATTAATCATATCCTATAAGAGAAGTAGTTAACAAACAAGTATACCAATGTTAAAAGCACCTTATTCTTTCTTAGTAGCACCATATGATTAGAATTCATGAGGTAAACAATTTAATACCATCCCACTCTTCCTTCAATCTGCAAATGTCAAATATTTCCAAGACTAACTACATATTTTAGTACAACATATGGTTTGTAAAATTGTAATCATGTAACCTGCTTCAATTCTCCTCATATATCTTTGCATGATTGTCTTTATAGCAATCATTCATTTAGTTTATAGTTATTAATCTTAGGTCTCATGTTCCACATAATTTTTATTCCAAGCTGCTCAGAGTAATCATCAAGAACTTCCACCATCTCATACAATCATACTTATGTTTTACCTCCTCCGGAGTTGTGTTGTCCAATGTTGTTGAAAAGTTCCAATATACTGCAAATAGGTCTCCTTTTTTTGATAAATCCTAACATATCCCCCGTTGCCAGCCTTCTCCAGTCTCAAATGATTTGAAAAAATATTAACTTGATCAAGAATGCATGTGTTCATTACTCTGAAATGTCCACAAGGTGTAGTAAACCCTGAATCCAACCAATTCTTTAGTCCAAATTCATTATCAGTTTTGGAGCTCAAGTAGCTGAAATGGACCTTGAATGGTTGCATCGATATCACTTTTTGTATCAACATTACAACTGAGGCATGCCATCTTTTCATCATACAATTCCCATACATGCTTTGGTTGTATGCACTCTTATGATATATTCTTAGCAAAATCATGAGAGTCTGAGTTTAGGACTAATATTGGTACTGACTAAACTTTCTTGAACGTTTGCTGTTGAAGCGGCCTTTATTTGATTATATCGACCATTCCTTTAAGCAATAACTCATGATAGTTAATCATTCATTTTGTATATTTTGATTACTACACTTCATGTAGCACTTTATTAATCCTAAACTTGACCATCAATATCATGTTTTTGTCATTACGGTACAATTTTGGCATTGACATTATGCACTATTGGAGTTCTTATAATCGTCATTTGCTTAAGGCATAAATTCTATAAACGAAGCTAAGACTCGCATTGATTTCATGTTTTAATGAAAATAATATGTTCCTGTAGTTTTCTTTTAAAATGCCGATTAATCGTCACATTGATTTGAGATTTTCAATCCATCAATAGGTTCCTATAGGTTTCTTTGAAATGGACGATTTATGTTTTTTATTCCATTTTTAATATTATTTATATGTTCGTTAATATAATTAAGAGTACACTATATTTGAATCCGATATACCAATTAGTTTAATTTACATAACATTTGACGTTTAAAAAATTGTCGGATTACAAGTTTGCGTAGCGCGGGTAAAAATCCCTAATTCTTATAATATATTGAAAAAATGGTACAAACCATACGACCTAATTTTTTCTTTTTTTGTTAAATTACCATATGACCTAATTAATCAAGTTCGAATTTAAAAACTCCGTATTTGTTTTTATATATAAGTTATTCGCTAGCATTTTTGTTTTAGAAAAGTTTTCACTCGGATGATGGATATCTTACACTCAGGATCCGCACGGAAGTCAATCGTCCCATGAATGAACAGATCGAGTTGAATTACCTCATACCAAAAACACATGAACGGATCGCTACTATTCAGTGGTCTATAATATGTAAACGTGAAGTATTAAAGAAAAAGCCCCTTTTATTTAAAGACTGTGACGCGTTTGTTTCGCACCCACCATATGTTTTATATTTGCAACACACCATTACCTAATTAAAACTTCAACTGCCTTGCTCTCCATCTACTCCTCTCACAAAAACACATAAATCAACATATCTTTTCTCCACACACAAGCTAAATATCGAAAGCATGGAGAAAGTGATGAAAGGATCACAAAAAGCAACGGTTTGGGATTGCGGAAGTTCACTCTACGACTCATTCGAGCTCAAATCATTCGAACGTCAACTCGACTCGGCTATTTCTTCTGCACGAAGTTTGTCCATGCCTCATTTAACCGACACTCGTCGATTTCCAACATCACGGCCTCATCAAACTCATGATGATCCACCGCAAATCTTGTCCAAGAAAACGTCGAAAATCTCGCGGTCATTTAACAAACTTATGCGGACATTGTTTAGGACTAAACAAAGTCCGAGTACCTTGTTTCGTGTCCAAAGTCAACGTGGTCATGATCGAGTTTACGACAGATACGGTGCGCTGACTACCATTCCAGAGGTGTCGGAGAATGCGAATCCAGGGGATTATGAAGGCGGGTTTTCTCCGGAAATGAGAAGTACTGCGTCGTCTCTGGCGGAAAGATCAACTTCTGAGCGATTTGCCGCAACTTCCGTAGGTATTTCATGTGCATGACAATTATTATATGTGTTATTTAAGAATGTTCAACATTCGTATATAGTATGACAGATCATTATGTAATATATAATATTATTTTCTTAATTTCGTAGGAGTTATATGACATGCTTATCTTAATTAAGAACATAATTTCACATTATTGAGGACTAGTTAAGGAGTCTGCTATTTGTATACATGTAGAGTCTCTCTTGCAACTAATAGTTTACCAGCCTGATTGTATTAATCTTGCAAATAAATGATAGCAACAAACTAATTAATGGATATCCCATGTTCATTTTGTAACTGGTCTAAAGTACTCATGGCCTAGTGCATACATCTTTTCGCAGCCAGTGTTTAGAATCTCAACTGTCAAATGTGTACGGGTATTTAAATTTTTGTAATCAACCGGTATCAAAGAATACAATTCGGATTCATACCGACGGATCATTAAAAATCCGGGTCTTGTAAACTGTTGTATATCTTTGTTGCTTGTTTTTTCACCAAGTTGGCAATTTCTTATTAAGTTTTGAGTCGGTACAAATTCCCGGAAACAATTGATACTACTAAATAAATACAAGTCAAAAGTTTACATGCTACTATCTGCATGTTCCTGGTTCATACACACAACTCAAGCCTTAAGAACTAGTCATCACAGATAGAAATTAATGATAATAGATCTTATTATTATTATTATCTTATATGATCGAAACAAATTTTATAGAAATCGTTGTACGTATAAAATAATCTTGATTGAGAGAGACGGTTAGCCAGCAAATCAGAACAGCTATCTCACTAAGTCGGGAACGGCAGCGAGTTGACCCTACACCTATGCCGTGTCTTTCCATTATCTAATTAAAGATATAAATGCGATAATACGTGAGCCTCCTCTGGAGTCTGGTATATGACAAACCACACACAACCTTATTTATTGTCGTGGATAATAAACGCGATAAAATATGTTATCAATGGAAATCAGACGCATATACAAAATGATGCATGTGTATAAAGGGTATAAGCTGCACGCAAGTACAATGGATTTCAGTAAAGGTAGGCATCAACTATGGTTAAAATTAATGAAGAGAAGACTCGGTTTATCTACTGAAAAAAGTAGTTAAAGTATTTATTTACTGGTTGCTCAGTACTGGAGCCTGGAGGGTAACCCTTTGCCACTTTCTAATTCTGTTAGCTAGAGATTTCAGCCTTTTGTATCTGTCTTTCATCAATTCTTCAACAATATTACCAACATGTATGAGGTAGTTGGCATATTAATCCTCTCTCATTTTGAGTAACCTGTCCTCGAGGAAATCTGGTGGTTGCAGTATTAATAGTTACTTACAGCATCATTAATATATTACAAAGAAATATCAGTATTAACAAAAATGTATGTAACAAAAAATGTATATAAAGTGTCAGCTGTTAATACTTAATACGGCTAACCGGATTTGTTGCATCGGGCAAAAAAACAAATAATACTACTAGCGTGGTTAAAACAACTATACACTACAAGAAAATAGAGTAAAACCGACCGAACATAACCGACCGACGTCGATTTGGTCACCTTAAAACCGACCGACATCAGTGGTCGGTTATATGCCAATTAAACGACACCGTATCGATGACGTGGCACACCGTATCCGGTGGTCGGTTTTACTAAAAAAAACGACACCGTTTTGCTGATGTGTCACTTTAAAAACCGACCACCTACATGTGGTCGGTTATATGCACAAATTCTGCAGGTTAAAACCGACCATATCGGGTGGTCGGTTTTGTAGAATAATAAAAAATAAATTTAAAGTACAAAAAAAGTACCTGTTACAGAGAAAACAATGTCGTTTTATTTTTCTGCCTAAAACCGACGGTTTTGACCTATTTTTTTTTATTTTTTTTGTTATATCCCTCATTTCTTGATTTTGGACGAAAAATTAAAAAGACACAAGTGATTGAGGATTGAAGTGGAGGAGTTTTAGAAAATTGTAAGTTCTTTCCATATTTTGTAATTAGTGTGTGTGTTTATGTTGGTGTATGTATTAAATGTTGTTGTATGTATTTAATGTTTTTATTTTTTTATATAATGTTTATTGTGAGAATTGAAGTTTGGTAGTAGATAATTTGTAAGTTAGTTTCATTTATTGTAATTATAGTGTGTGTGTGTGTTTTATGAAATACATGAATAATTATGAGATTAATGATAAATTATTTGTTAAATATGTTTTTTTTAATTTTAAAAAATGTTATTGTAGATGGAAACCATTGATCGAAGTTGGATTGGTAATCAATTGCAAAGCGATAAAATTTCATTGACTCCGGAATATAGAATTGGTGTAGAAATTTTTTTAAAATTTGCTAGCGAAAATGGAATGGAAGATGGTACAATGAAGTGTCCGTGTAAACGTTGTAAAAATTTGAATTGGTTAAAGATTGATGATGTTAAAGGGGTGGTCGGTTTTAAGGTGGTCAGTTATAAGAATTAAATTTGCTTCTGAAATAAAACCGACCACTTTGCACATTTGATCTCGGTCGGCTTTAGCAGTCTTGGTCAAAGTACATTTTTAATACTTATTTTCAACGATCGAACTGTACGAATGTTAACTTCATGTCAAAATATGCTTATGCACAAAAAATTAGCACTTTTGAACGAGTATCATTACGTTTTTATAAGTAAATTAGCAAATTTAAGTAAAAACTAAAAAAATGAAAAATATAAAATACACATGATCGAACCGTATGGATGGACTGACGCGGTAAAAATGAACAAATGTACAAAAAATTAGGCTATTTAATAAATATTATAATCAAAATCATATGGAATATAATTATTTCAGTAAGTATGTCGGCATTCTGTAGACAGAATAAGTCGAACTTACCATTTGATACTATAAGTATAATTTAAAAATTTATTTTTAAAGATCGAACCGTACGGATGTTAACTTCATGTCAAAATATGTTAATGCACAAAAAATTAGCACATTTGAACGATTACAAATACGTTTTTATAAGAAAATTAGTAATTTTGATTAAAAAAGTGAAATAATTAATAAAAAATAAAAATTAAAAAAATACACATGATCGAACCGTATGGATGGACCGATGCGGTAAAAACGAGTAAATGTACCAAAAATTAGGCTATTTAAATAATAATAATCATGTTTTTATAAGATTTTTTTTAAAATTTAGGGGTTTTTAACCCCTAAACCCTAAACCCTAAAATTAAAAAATTTATTAGCATAAAACCGACCACTCTGTATTAAAACCGACCGACTGGGTGGTCGGTTTTAATCTATTACAAAAATGCGGTTTTTTGTGGTGAAAAATTAAAAACCCCGTCTTTTACAAAACGACGTCGTTTTGCATATTGCACAGGGTCCAAGGACAAAACCGACCGACTAGGCGGTCAATTTTAAGTCTGTTATAAATAAAAAAAATCCGTTCATTCTTTCTTCTTTCTTTATCTCTCTATTCTCTCTCTCTCTCTCTCTCTCTCAAATATACACTAAAATCATCCTCCAAACTCAAATCAATGGCGTTTAATCCACGAAATACCCGCAAATCATCTCTCTTTGCTTTCGGTTTCGCTCTCGATGTAAGATTTTCACTCGATTATGTACTTTTTTTTACTCAATTATATAAGTGTGTATGTGTATGTATTTTATGTGTGTGTATATATGATTCGAAGTTAGTAATTTGTTTTTTGTGTTTGTTAATGTATGATTCTCACTTAAATTGAATTTTTTCACTTCCAATTGAAGTTCATATGATTTTTCAGTTTTCATGTAAAATTTTGCATGTAAAAGATTCGTCGGTTTTGTCAATTTATTGAATATATGTACAAGTATAAATTTTAGGTTTTTTGTCGGTTAGTTTACGTTTAACTAGAAGTATAAATGTATTTTTAGGGTTAATTTGTAGGGGTTTGCTCTTGTAAACATGATCCGTACACGAAAATGGATAAATATTGCAATTTATATGTGAGTTTGGAAATTTAATTTGTTGTATATATAGATTAAGTTGATTTAATGATTTAATTTACGTAATTAAACAATGCTCTAATTAGTTGTGTTTATTTTTATCGTTAATTTGTGAAATGGATACGTTTATATGCATTTTATATGCAATTTATGTGATTATAAATGCTTTTTTATGTGATTTTAAAATCATTTTCATGTAATGTGATTTACTAGCATATGTTTTGTATGTAATGTGATTTAATATGCATTTTATGTGATTTTATATGCATTTTTTATGTGATTTTAAATGTATCGTTAATATGTAAATTTATATGTATTTTTAAGTGATTTTAAATGCATTTTTATGTAATGTGATTTACTAATGCAAGTCGTTTCATCGATTTGTTTGTTTTCATATTGGCTAATATATTTTTATTGCTTAGTTTAGGATCTTTTTTCTTGGATGTTGACATTGGTTATAATAAGTCTTGTGGTGTTGGCGATGGCGAAAAAAGGGAAGGGGAAAGACAAGGAGCAGAAAAAGATAAGGGGAAGGCAAAGGCCAAGGGAAAGGCCAAAGTCGCGAGTAAGAAGGGTGCAAAGGGAAAAGGAGGGAATTTGCATTTGTGGGATGAGCCGACGGATTCGGACCCGAATGATCCGACTCGGCACATGATTGTTGTGTATATGTTGTGTACTTAATGATTTCATGAACAAAACACCTTAGTAGATCTTATTTAGTGAAATAATGTAGCACTCGACGGATAAGATTTATAGTCCCGACGGATGACTCATTATAGTCCCGACGGATGATGACTTATTATCCATCTAGTGAGTAGCTTATGTAACAATAAGTCTGTAGCACATTTCTGCATTCACCATTGTATAGATTCTGTAAGTAGTATTCAAGTCATGTTGACTTTAACTAGATATGCAGAATATGTTGATTAATTGTACATAAATGATGTCTTGTAATTCTGCATAAATGAAATGAAGTCAAGTGTCAGTTTGCTACCCGACGGATAACCTACAATGAAGTCGACGGATGATCAAATAGACAACCCGACAGATGATCAATAACTCGACGGATGATCATGAACCCGACGGATAAAGAATTCAAATATCTGTTGACAGTGACAACACAGTCACATGCGTCGAGTGGATGCAAATGGAGTGTGGTAGCCTATTCAACTGGGTTTTCGAGAACAAAGAAGCATTGCCATTTCCATGCTATTATGAAGATATTCAAAGATGTTGGAATAGAGTAATGAAGTAGCATTGTAATAGACTAGATAGTTTTTGTTTTATTATCTTGTCTTATTACTTTGTAATCTTGGTGATATATATAAACCAAGTAGTAGCAACTAAGAAACTATCGATCTAAGCAAAAAAGCAGAGAAACATTTGTAAGCAGGATTCTTAGCATTTTTCTGTAGTCTTAGAAGTTCAATTGTTGTAAGCAGCTGTGAGCATTTTTGCACACAGGATTCTCTCGATATATAATATATATCTCTGGTGGAATCATTCAAATCCACAGAAAGTTTTTAAAGACTCTTGTTTTTAATTACTTGTGTTTTGATTCACTTAAGTTTTTATTTCGCATTGTGTTAATCAATACACTTATATTTATATTTGAGTTAGAACATTTTATTTCAAGAAAAAGTTTCAAGAATTCCATTCAACCCCCCTTCTGTAATTCTTGTCATATTGTTAAGGGACTAACAATTGGTATCAGAGCAAGCTCTTAACTTACAAAGAGTTTAAAGATCAAAACAAAATAGCAAGATGAACAAGAAGGATGTTGGAGTCAAGATCCCTTTTCTGGATAAACATAATTACCATCATTGGAAGGTAAAGATACATCTTCATTTGCTTTCTCAAGATGAGGCCTATGTTGACTGCATAGAAAGAGGCCCTCATGTTCCAATGAGAGCAGTAACAGGAAACGAGCCATCAGTCCCCAAGCCAAGGCATGAATGGTCTGATCCTGACATTGAACAAGTCAGGAAGGATAAAAAGGCCATGAACATCCTGTTTAATGGAGTTGATGGAGATATGTTTGACAACATTATCAACTGCAAAACTGCAAAGGATGTTTGGGATACAATACAGATAATCTGTGATGGCACTGAGCAAGTTAGAGAAAATAAGATGCGGCTCTTGATTCATCAATATGAGCATTTTCACAATGAAGAAAGTGAGTCTCTCACTGACATTTTTAGTAGGTTTCAAAAACTACTTAATGCTCTAAAGTTGCATGGAAGGGTCTATCAGACAAAAGACTCCAATCTGAAATTCCTTAGATCTCTTCCAAAAGAATGGAAACCAATGACAGTCTCATTAAGAAACTCACAAGATTATAAGGAGTTTACTTTGGAGAGACTGTATGGCATCCTGAAAACCTATGAGCTTGAAATAGAGCAGGATGAAAGGATGGAGAGAGGAAAGAAGAAAGGAGGATCCATTGCACTAGTTGCTGAGTTGGAAAAGGAGAAGGAAGTGAAGATGGAAGCTGTTGAATCAACTTCAAGGGTTTGTGAGAAAAGGGCGAGGGGCTTGCAGTAGAAAGTGAAGATTCTTTGAGCCAAGATGACATGGAGGACATTGATGAACACCTAGCATTTCTTTCCAGGAGATTTGCCAAGCTCAAGTTCAAGAAGAACTTTGGAGCAGCCAAGCCGAATAGAAACATGGTGGATAAATCCAAATTCAAATGTTTCAAATGTGGCTTGGCAGGGCATTTTGCCAATGAGTGTAGGAAGTCAGATTCCAGTAAGAAAAAGTTTGAGCCAGTGGATTATAAGCAAAAATACTTTGAGCTGCTCAAATAAAAGGAAAGGGATTTCATAACACAAGAAAATGACTGGGCAGCAGATGGTCTGGATGAAGATGAAGATGTCAGCTATGTCAATCTAGCCCTAATGGCCAAGTCTGATGAGACAGAAACAAGTTCTTCAAGTAATCAGGTAATTACTATAAACCTTGCACATTTATCTAAAGCTGAGTGTAATGATGCCATAAATGACATGTCTACAGAGTTATATCATTTGCGTGTTACACTTAAGTCTCTTACTAAAGAAAATGCTAAAATCAAAAAAAACAATTTGTTTTTGAGTGAGAGAAATAATGTGCTTGAGTCTCAGTTCATTGATTTTGAAAAATTAAAAATTGAGTGTAAAATTGCTAAGGAGGAATTAACTGAGTCCTTGAAGAAAGAGGAAATTCTAAAGAAGCAACGAGCGTGAACAAGAGGTGATTAAAGCTTGGAAAACATCTAGGGATGTCCATGCTCAAATCACCAAAGTTCAAGGAATTGAGTCTTTCTGTGATGAAGCCTGGAAAAAGAACAAAGAGAAACTAGAACCTAATTTGGTAGATGGAGTGCTAACAGATGTAGACTCGACGGATGATGAAGATCATCTGTCAGATAACAAAAAGTGTTATCCGTCGAATGATGAAAATCCTCATCCGTCGGCTGTGAGCAAGCCTATCAGTAAAGCCAAACTTGTTAAGCTGAATGAGAAGTATGGGTCTGTTTCCAAGAACTTTGTTTCAGGAGAATCGAGTCAGGTTAAGAAAGGGAAAAAGGCTAATGTTGGTCACATGACTATCAAACAGTTAAGTGACAGACTTGAAAAGATTGAGGTAAAAACATAGACTAAAAAGAAAAACAACAGGAGTAAAGTAGGGATTAACAAACACAATAACTACACACCTGATAAATATGCTCCTAGAAAAATCTGTATCAAGTGTGGTAGTGTAAATCATTTGTCTGTTAATTGCAAATCAGCCATGCCTACTTCCATGTCTGTGCAACCTCAATTTCCTAACATGAATGCCATGCCTCCCATGCCTATGAATGCTATGTCAGCACAGAATATGAATGCTCAGTTTGCTAACATGCCATTTGCACCTAATCCTTATTATGCTGCATTTAGTATGCCATAAATGCCATTTAGCATGCCATACTGGAATAATATGTTTACTAATAGCATGCCATTCCCTGTTAATAATAATATGCATGATAATTCTGTTGTAATGAATGGTTTCAAAGGCCAAACTCAAATGACCAAGGATGAATCTGATATCCCTAAGTCAAATGAGATAAAGCCTAAGAAACAGAAAAAGAAAGCTAACAAGGCAGGACCCAAGGAAACTTGGGTACCAAAATTAACTTGATTTTATTTTAATGTGTGCAGGGAAACAGAAAGAATCTTTGGTACTTGGATAGTGGTTGTTCAAGACACATGACTGGTGATTCTACCCTGCTCACAGAGTTTAAGGAGAGATTTGGCCCCAAATATTACTTTTGGAGATGACAACAAGGGTTATACTGTGGGATATGGCTTGATTTCAAAGGACAATGTCATCATTGAGGAGGTTGCCTTAGTGGATGGTCTCAAACACAACTTGTTGAGTATCAGCCAGCTTTGTGATAAAGGCAACTCAGTAACCTTCAATTCAGAAGCCTGTGTTGTGACTAATAAAAGAAGCAACAAAGTGGTTCTCACTGGTGTGAGAAAAGGAAATGTGTACCTAGCTGATTTCAACTCATCTAATGCAGAATCTATAACTTGTCTTCTCAGTAAAGCAAGTCAGGATGAAAGTTGGCTATGGCACAAGAAGCTATCCCATTTAAACTTCAAGACCATGAATGAGCTAGTAAAGAAAGATCTGGTTAGAGGCATTCCTCTAGTGGAGTTTTCTAGGGATGGACTGTGTGATGCCTGCCAAAAAGGGAAGCAGATTAAAGCATCATTCAGGAAGAAACTTGATTCAATAATTGAAGAGCCTTTGTAACTGCTTCACATGGATTTGTTTGGACCAGTCAATGTGTTGTCCATCTCAAGGAAAAGATTTTGCCTAGTAATTGTAGATGATTTCTCAAAGTTCTCTTGGACATATTTCCTAAAATCTAAAGATGAGGCTAGTGAAATCATCATCAATCACATAAGGCAAGTCAATAATTATCCTGATTTCAAGGTTAGAAGAATCAGGAGTGACAATGGAACTGAGTTCAAGAATTCTGTCATGAGAGCATTTTGGGAGGAAAAGGGATTCTGCATGAGTTTTCAGCAGCAAGGACTCCACAACAGAATGGAGTAGTGGAAAGGAAGAACATATCACTTATTGAAGCTGCAAGGACAATGCTTGAAGAATCTAAACTGCCAACCTATTTCTGGGCTGAAGCTATAAATACTGCATGCTACACTCAGAATATTTCTCTGATTAATCAAGTTAGATGCATGACTCCCTATCAATTGTTCAAGAACAAGAAACCAACTCTAAATTTTCTTCATGTCTTTGGCTGCAAGTGCTATATTCTGAGAAATCAAACTGATCAAAATGGGAAGTTTGATGCTAAAGCAGATGAAAGAATTTTTGTTGGGTATGCTGTTGGGAAAGCATATAGAGTCTACAATCTAAGAACCAACATTGTTGTGGAATCAATACATGTTGTGTTTGATGATAAAAAGATTGAAGGACTGAAAGATGGAGATTACCATGAGAGCCTCAAATTCGACAATGTGGAGATGGTTAGTGATGACAGTGATGATGAAAGTGATTAAGAAATAGTGTCTAAGGATAATGCAGATAAATCTACTACCAATGAAGCACAAAACTCAACATCTATCGAGTTACATAATATTTCATCCGCCGGGAGGCAATCTGCGTTATCCGTCGGGAGACAACCAGCTTCATCCGTCGGTACTCAAAATTCACCATCCGTCGGGTTATCAAAAGGAGCAGGAAGTCAAGATAGATCACCTATAAAAAGTTCCCCTTTCTCAAATCAAAGATCCACAAACTCTGGGGGAGTTTCTAATAATCAAAACTCAATCACACATCAAGACAACAATGAGGTTTCTTCATCTAGAGCTAATCTACCTCAAAAAAGGAAATGGACAAAAGATCACCCCTTTGAGCTTATCATTGGTGATGTTTCTTCTAGAGTTCAAACAAGGAGAGTAACTCAGGAAGAATGTCTATACAACAGCTTTCTTTCCAAGGAAGAACCAAAGAAGGTAGAAGAAGTTTTGTTGGATCCTGATTGGATTTTAGCTATGCAGGAGGAGCTAAACCAATTTGAAAGGAATAATGTATGGAAGCTGGTGCCCAAGCCTAAAGGAAAGAATCCAATAGATACCAAATGGGTATTCAGAAACAAGATGGATGAAAATGGCATAGTAGTTAGGAACAAAGCTAGATTGGTTGCTAAGGGCTATTGTTAGCAAGAAGGAATAAATTTTGATGAAACATTTGCTCCTGTTGCAAGACTTGGAGCCATCAGAATCTTCTTAGCCTATGCAGCCCATGCCAATTTCAAGGTCTATCAAATGGATGTCAAAAGTGCCTTTCTGAATGGAGAGTTGGAGGAAGAAGTCTATGTCAGTCAACCTCCTGGCTTTGAAGTTCCAAATTTTCCAGAACATGTCTATTATCTTTTGAAAGCACTTTATGGATTGAAGCAAGCACCTAGAGCCTGGTATGACAATTTATCAAAGTTCCTTTTGAAAATCACTTCACAAGAGGTACTGTAGATAAAACTTTATTTTTCAGAAATGTTAATGGCTCTAGTATACTTGTTCAAATTTATGTAGATGATATTATATTTGGCTCTACAGATGAAAAACTTTGCAAAAAGTTTGCCAAATTGATGCAAAGTAAGTATGAAATGAGTATGATGGGAGAACTAACTTACTTTCTTGGGTTACAAGTTAAGAAAATTAGTGATGGAATATTCATTAGTCAAACTAAATATATTTTTGATCTTTTAAAGAAGTTTGATCTAATGGATTGCACATCTGCAAAAACTCCCATGGCCACTGCAACTAAGCTTAAATTAAACACTACTGAAAAGTCTGTGGATATTTCAAGTTATAGAGACATGGTTGGCTTACTTCTGTACTTAACAGCTAGTAGGCCAGATATAATGTTTGCTACATGTTTATGTGCTAGATTTCAGGCTGATCCTAGAGAATCTTACTTAATAGCTATTAAGAGAATTTTTAGATATCTCAAGGGAACACCAAATCTTGGCATTTGGTACCCTAGAGATTCTGGTTTTGATCTAACTGGTTATTCAGATACAGATTATGCAGGTTGTAGAATTGATAGAAAAAGTACAACAGGAACCTGTCAATTTCTAGGAAACAAGCTTGTGTCCTGGTTCAGTAAAAAGCAAAATTCAGTTTCTACTTCTACAGCTAAAGCTGAATATATTGCTGCTGGTAGTTGCTGTGCACATATATTATGGATGAAAAATCAATTGCTAGACTATGGTTTGCAAGTTGAAAGGATTCCTATTTTCTGTGATAACACAAGTGCAATTTCCATCACTGAAAATCCAGTACAACATTCAAGGACAAAGCACATAGATATCAAGTACCATTTCATAAGGGAACATGTAATGAATGGTACTGTGGAACTACATTTTGTTCCAAGTGAGAAGCAACTTGCAGATATCTTTACCAAGCCACTGGATGAATCCACCTTCTCAAGGTTGGTAAGTGAGTTAGGTATGCTTAATTACTCTTAAATCTATCTGAGTTAATTTGCAAGTTGAAATGCAGCCAGAAACTTAATTGATTTTTCAGTCTTGGATGAAATTTTGGCTAAGTCAAAATTTACATCTCGACGGATGATCTTTATCCATCGAGTTTGATCATTCGTCGATATATTATTTGCTAACAATAATCAATTATGTTTTTGGAATATTTTATGTCTCGACGGATAACAACTTATCCTCATCCGTCGAATTGTCTTAATCTCAGCCGTCAATTCCCTGTACATTATCCATCGAGTATACTTACAGTTTGTAAGCATAACACGACGGATAATGGGTGAAATTTTTACAGTTTATTTTTAAACGGCCATTTTAGGCAATTTCTATTGGTTACTTTATTTTACTTTATTATTTTTATCAGTTATTTTTGAGATAGTATAAAAGCTTACAATTGCATTTCTTTTATCATTCTCAATTCAACTGCTTTAATTTCATTCTCTCTCAAAGCACTTACTCTCTTTCTCTTCAAGCTCTTATTCTCTAATAATGGCACCTGTTGTAAAGATTATGTCTCAAACTGGGTTCATTTATGAGAAGAACAATTTCACCGCACTAGTGAACAAGGGTATTCAACAATCTGGAGACTATCACAAGATGATGGACTTTGTGAAGAGTTGCAAGCTCAACTATGCCATGCTGGAATCACCCACAATCTTCTGTGAAGTTATTGAAGAGATGTGGACCACTGCTACCTACAACTCTACAGATAAGACCATCACTCTAACCATTAAAGGTAAAGAATTCTGTATCAATAGTGATGTGATAAAAGCATGTTTCAAAATTCCTGATAACAATGTGACTTCACCACACACTGACACTGATATAATCAATATGCTTAATTCCATGCACTATGCACTTCCTACTTCTAAACTGAGTGTTGTTAGGAGAATGGGTCTTAGGAAAGAGTGGAGTTTCTTGTGTGATGTAGTTACAAAGGTTTTCTCAGGAAAGATGAGTAATTTTGATTCAGTGAATATTTCCATTTTTAACATGCTCTACATGCTAGTTACAGATAAATTCTACAATTTCAGTGACCTTGTCTTGTTTGAATTAGGTTTTAAAGTAGGAGAGTTAAATAAAAGAGGTAAGAATGTGTATTATGCTAGATTTCTTATGTTATTAGCTAACCACCTCTGTGAAGAGATTGTGCTTGAGAACCCTAACAACAAACTAGATTGTTGGGTTCAAGAGAGAAGGCTCATTACAGATTTGAACAGGGCCAATCATCACAAGGATGTGCCAATGTTCTATTTTCCTGTAATGCAAGCACCTCAGGTGAGTGAGGTAAGTTCACCTATCCCTACAACTATTCCAACCTCCACAATTTCTTTGAGTTCAAGTGTGGTTATGGCAACTGTGTCAATGACCAAACAGTTGCCTACCAAAGCTGCCAAACCTACAATTATTTCAAAATCTAAATCAAAGAAAGCCCCCTCTGGTATCTCCCAAAGATGCCAGTTGAAAAATCCACTAAAGCCAAAGAGGGGAGTGTGAAGGAGGGTAAGTTAGGTGAGGGAAGGGGTGAACATAAAAGAAACCCCAAGAATAAGGTTGGAGAGTTGAGTGCGTCCCAGCCTAGCCACACTGCAGTTTCCCAACAAACTGCAGTGCTTAAAAAGGATAAAAGCTCATTTCTAGCTGCATCCTCCCAAAAGGATGTAGTTATTGAACAAAGCTCTCAACCAAGAGAACAGGCCAAGAGGGTTAGGGACACAAGTTCACCCCAAACTTATGCCAGAAAGAAGAAATCTAAAACCTTTGGGGATGCACAGGGTACACACACTGTGCAAACTGGTGCTAAAGACACAGTCACTACACCTTCACAAATTCAGTTTGATGTGGCTCCAATAAATATGGAGTCACAGCCAAAATCTCTAGTTATAGAAACACCTCAAACACCAAACTCACCAACAAATTCTCTGGATGTGGATATAATAAACACATCAATTCCTGATTCCCCTTCTTTAACTCTGTTGGGGAAGCCAAAATCTAGTGCAAGTGAGCATCATCTTTTAGATGATTTGTTGGCTCACTTGCCAATTCTTTCAGGAACTGTTGTATCATCTGTGCCTAAAATATCTTCAATCAGCACAGAGTCAACAATAGTTTCAATTCTCAGCTCATTCATTTCTACTCTCTCGATGGATATTGCTCATCCGTCGAGTAGTGATTGTATCCCGACGGATAAGCCTAACAGCAGTTATCCGTCGGATAGCAAAACCACTCACTCGATGGATATCACTCATCCGTTGAGTATCTCTGCACAACTTCAAACTTCAATTATTACCAGTACAGAAGATTTAGTGGTTGTACAGTCACTCTTAGAATTGAGAGAGAAAAGTGTTTTGAGTGAGAGTCTGGGTTGCTCCCAGAAAAAAGGAGAAAAAATGAGTGAAAATCTGCAATCCATTACTTCAGGATTGGCAAAAGAGAGTGAGAGGAGTCCCACCTTAGTAGGTGAAGGTAAGGATGTGAGGGTGGGGAGCCAGGGTGAGACCCTGATGCAACAAAAGAGAAAAAATGAGAGAAATGCAGGTACTGGAGCAATAAGGATGAATGTCATTTCTAGTGAGTCAATTAATGTCCAGGATGTAGACAGGGAATGACTATCTCAGCATCCTAAAGCTGTTATAGATTCCACTTCCCTTGATGCTGAGGCATTTACTCACCCTGTTCCAGCTTATCAACTTCTAGCTGAACAGGGAAATGACAATGTAGAAAGGATGCTGAATTTGGTGCATACCATACAGTCTATAATGAGAGCTAAAGATGCCATCACAGCTTTGCCTTCTATAGCTGGTGATGTGGACTATGAGACTGGTGGTTCAGCTGATTTCTTTGGAGATGAGAGTGGGGATAGTGAAGATGAAGTAATGGACATAGGGGGAAAAGTAGGCTCAAGTTCAAGGTCAGGTATGCCATCATGGGCATTCTCAAAGCACTGTGATGAGCATTACTTCAAAACAACCCTGATCCAGTTAATCAATTAGACAAATATTGCTCTTCAAACCACTACCAATGCTAGCACCAAGAAGCTCCTTCAGGCACATCTAGCCTCCCTGCAACTTTAACAAATCCAGGGCTTCCAGCATGCTAGGGATGTGAACACCATGAAGGGTGATATTGAGGAGATGAAGAAGGCCCTTTCAGACATGATAGATTCTAAACTTTCAGAAGCTACAATGCTTGACATCAAGAGGTAATTAAGGAAAAATTCTGATCTGTCAACCAAGATAGATGCCTTGGACACAAGAATGTCAGCCATGGAAGCATCTTTAACTGCCATTCATCTCCATCAAGCCCAACAGACTGATCTACTTTAAAAACTGGTGGCTGCTCAAGCCCCCTCCTCTACTCAACTTGATGATAACAAAAAGGGGGATAAATGATCAAGTGAGGGGGAGAGGCTTCAAATTCAAATCAGTAAAGTAATTGTACCTCTAATTACTATCTCAAAGCCATCAGTCACAGATAGTATAGATCTAATCAATGCAGCAGCAGCCAACTTAAGAGCAGCTGATAAGGAAAAGTTGAGTTTAGTCAACTGGGAGAAGATTGATGAGGAAATACAGAAGAAGTTTGAACTTTTCAAGTAGCCAGTTAAGTCAGCTGTAACGCCCTCCAAACTCGGGGTATAAGTCTGGGGGTTACGAGCTAATCATCAAACTTGTACAAGCTTATTAATAAATAATAAAGAAATGAAATTAAACCCCTTTAACACTAACCAGGACCTTTTTAGGTTGAAGTATGAAAACAAGAACCACTAACTACTTTTATTACAAACCAACATTTAAAATCTCACAACTCTATTTATTACAAACCATTGTCTAATTTATTTTTAAACTAAGTTCTGCGCGATTTACTGCAATTAAATCACTTTCGTCTATCCCCTACTTGACCTGCCTTGCTGGCTTAGCCTCTGTTAGCAAAATAGACTGATTAAGTCATCTTGTACCTCAATTTGCATCTCGAATCGACTTCATTTTGTTCCTATTATCTACCCATGCGCTTATGACTGACTCTTATATTACATATAAGCAAGTAAGACTCGATTAACCACATAATACACATAAGCACATAAGCACATAATCATTTCTATAGTTAAAATAATTTTTAGAATCAAAATCGACTCGCTGATTACTCCGTTGATCACCTTTTGCTTTATTTCCCATTTTTTCGGAATTTTTCGGACTCGTCTCAGCACGTATTTCGACTGATAATCAAGAAATTAATAAAGTCAACTAATTTCGAGAAGAAATTAAGTCTTTATATTATTTTTAATGAAAAGAATTCATTTTTTTGAGTCAACAGGCTTTCGTTTCACTCGAATCGGACTAACGGTTGAATTATTATCAATTAAATACTGATAATTAAATTTATTATTCAATATAAATAATTATTACAACCTTTTAAATCCTAAAATAATTTTTAAATAATTATTTAAGAAAAATCAAAGTCAAAAATAATTTTTTTATAATTTTTGGAGTTAAAATGAAGAAGTTATGAATTATTGAAAATTATGTGACTAATTATCGAAATAATTAATTACTTTTTAAATATTTAATAAATAAGTAACTAATAAATAATTAATAAATAATTAATTAATAATTTAAAATAATTAATCCCTAATTATTAGGATTAATCACAATTTATTACAAATATTTGCAACTTATCGTTATTTATTCGAATAGATCGATTATTTATAAATAAATAATCGATGTCATTAACTGGTACGTTAATTATTGAATAAATGAGTCTTTATTTGAATCATATTTCAACTCAACGATCCACTGCTCGTATTTCTACGAGTTATTCGCGTTTCTCGCATAATTATCGAAACATTACTGTTATTATTACAAGTATACGCTTTAAATTAATTATCTGTATTTAATTATTTATTACGAATAATTATTACGATATTATACGAATAATTCACTATCGTCTGAATAATAATAATAATAATAGCATTAATAAAACTTATCGTTCAATTACTCGTATAATTACGAGTTAATCGTTTTATTTCCCTAATTATCCAATAGTTTCTCGTAATATTCGATTAATATAACCCTTTATTATTAATTATTAACTATTAAATAATAAATAAGTAAATAGATAAATGATTAAATAAATAATTAAATACTTAATTAAATCACTAAATTCGAATTTATAATTTAAGAAAATAGTTTAGGAATTATTTACAAAATATTTCAGATTTTTAATCTGATTTTTATTTGATTTTTATAATTTACAAAAATTAAATTATGTATTATCAAAATAAAAGTAAATAAATAAATTTTAATTCCAGAAACAAAAATCAGATAAATGAATTGGGGGATTTTGGATCGAAACCGGGTCGAACACCGGGTTGAAACCGGGTCACCCGGGTCGTTCCAAGAACAGCCCCACCGGCGTCGTTACCGGTGGGTTTTCCGGTGAACGAAACCGGCGATTCGAACAACGAAACTACGAGTCCTGGCTTCGGTTTTTCTTCTGCAGCTTCACTCGACAACACGCCCAACATCATCCTCCTCCTCCTCCTTCGTTGACAACGATGTCGGAGAGTTCACGAACACGGCGGCGGCGACGTAACAATCCGGCGACGCGAAAATCAGAACCAAACTCGACGAAACCGGTGCCAAACAACTCAGAAATCGACGATCTTTAAGCTCGTAATCATCAAATCAACAAACAACAATCCAAAATAAAAACCCGAATTCAAAACGGGTTGAAACTCAAAAATACAATTCACTAATCCGGGAATAGAAAAATTAATTAAAAATATGTATCATCATCTACTCAACCTGGGCAATCGATTCATATCACTTTCATCAACCAAAACACAACGATTTGCAAATACCCAATTCGGCTATAAACCCTAAAAATACGAATTGAAAATCGAAGCAATAAAACTCAAAATTGATAACAGAATTAGAAAGTAGAGATCAAGAGCTTTGTAACGACTACTTACATGTCTGATTTGGAGGTCGGAATCACGATGAAATTGTTGGTTGAATCTCAAGAACACCAAACCCTAATTTCTGGAATTTGGGGATTTTTGCTAAATTTTTATGATTTTAATTAATTAAATTAATAATAATTAGGGTATTTATAGCTGAAAAATTAATACTCCTAAATAAAATTAAGGGGCTAATTATACATTTAATAAAAATATTTGGCCCTAATTTTCATAATCTTTGGGTATTAAAATTTAATTTATAAATATTTTATATATGCAATATATATACCAAAAATTCCCAAAAATTGTGAATAATTCAAAAATACAAAGAAATGGTATAAATAAAAGTCCTATAATTTTATAAAAATAAAAATGTGATTTTTGTGGGGGTTTTAACACCCAATGGGGCCCGGAAAAGTCATTTTTCGTAAAACGAGAAAATTTATAAAATATCTAGATGTTCAGAATAATGCGATTGTAAAAGCCGTTTGATGAAAAATAAGGCCCATTATTTTATTTGAAATACTGGCTTTAAAATCATTGTTTGAGTCGTAAAACGTTTGAAATGAAACCTATGAATATGAAATAAAACATCTGAAAAATACCGTAAAAATACAAAAATGGCACGGAATACACGTAACACATAGCAACTAGGGTTTAACAGATAATCACACATAATTGACATATTAATACACATAATTTATTATAATTATGATATAAAATAAACGTAAACTTCCCAGTCGTTACATCCTTCCCCCCTTAAAAGGATTCTGTCCTCAGAATCTTCTATGAAAACAAATGAGGGTATTTGTCTAACATTTCACTTTCAAGTTCCCAGGTTGATTCTTCAACCATAGGATTTCTCCACAACACTCGCACTAAATATACAGACTTATTTCTCAACACTTTCTCTCGACGATCTAAATTCTTACCGGCTGTTCTACAAAAGACAAATCAGGTTGGATTTCTATCGGCTCATACTCTATTACATGCCTAGAGTCAGGATTATATCGCTTACGCATGGACACGTGAAACACATTGTGAATATGCTGCATATGAGGCGGTAAAGCTAATTCATATGCAACTTTTCCCACTTTCTTCAAAATTTCAAACGGTCCAACGTATCGTGCTTTCAATTTACCCTTATTTCCAAATTTGGTCAATCCTTTCCATGGCAATATTTTGAGTAGTACATTTTCTCCTTCTTGATAGTCCATATCCTTCCTAGCTTGATCTGCATATTTGCGTTGCCTGTTTTGCGCTACATCGAGTCATTTTTGAATGAGTTCAATCTTTTCTTTCGTCTGTTGAATTAATTCTGGACCCAAAATTTTGCGTTCTCCAACTTCATCCCAATGTACTGGTGATCTGCATTTCCTCCCGTATAATGCTTCGTACGGTGGCATTCCAATGCTGGCATGACAGCTGTTATTATAAGAAAATTCCACCAGAGGTAGATGTTCATCCCAGCTGCCTTCAAAATCGATCGCGCAAACTCGTAACATGTCTTCAATCGTTTGGATAGTTCTTTCACTTTGCCCATCAGTTTGCGGATGATAAGCGGTACTCATGTTCAATTTAGTTCCAAGGCATTCTTGAAATTGTCTCCAAAATCTTGAGTTAAAACGAGGATCTCGATCGGACACGATAGATATTGGAACTCCATGTCGCATTACAATCTCTTTGAGATATAAGTGCACTAGTTTGTCGAGTGAAAATCTTTCGTTGATTGGTAGAAAATGTGCTGACTTGGTGAGTCTGTCAATGATTACCCATATCGCATCATGATTTGCCTTTGTCCTTGGTAGTCCTACTACAAAATCCATCGCTAAATGTTCCCATTTCCATTCTGGAATGTCTAACGGTTGTAATAATCCGCTCGGACGTTGATGTTCCGCTTTAACTCGCTGGCATGTGTAGCATTTACTCACCCATTCAGCTATTTCCTTCTTCATGTTCGGCCACCAAAAGTTCTCCTTTAGATCGCGATACATTTTTGTGCTTCCTGGATGAATGGAATACTTTGAATTGTGCGCATCTCGCATTATTTCTTCTTTTAATTCTACCACGTTAGGGATCCAGATTCTCGACGCAAAGCATAAAATTCCTTCATTATCTTTCTGAGTTGTGATCTCTTCTCCCGTTAAGTCGTCATCTTGACTCATTACTTCTTCCTGACAGCGGCGAATCTTCTCGAGCAATTCTGGTTGAAAAGTCATATCGTAGATAGTTTCTACAGATTCATTGGAAATGCGAATCTCAATTTCCAATTTGTCAAATTCCCTAGCTAATTCTTCATATGAAGTTAACCGATTCAATCTTTCTTTCCTACTCAACGCATCCGCTGCAACTTTTCTTTTCCTGGATGATAACTGATTGTGAAATCGTAATCTTTAATCAATTTCAGCCATTGACGTTGTCGCATGTTCAGTTCTTTTTGCGTAAAGATATACTTTAGACTTTTATGATCCGTATAGATTTCACATTTTTCACCGTAGAGATAATGTCTCCAAAGCTTCAATGCAAATACGATCGCTGCTAATTCCAGATCATGCGTAGGATATTTCTGCTCATGGGGTTTAAGTTGTCTCGAAGCATATGCGATAACGTTACCATGTTGCATCAATACACATCCTAGCCCGCGATACGAAGCGTCACTGTAAATGACGAAATTTCCTTGCTCATCTGATAATACAAGTACTGGTGCGGTCACTAACCGATTCTTCAACTCTTGGAAACTTTCTTCACATTTCTCATTCCATTCAAACTTTTCACTTTTTCGAGTTAACTTAGTCAGCGGCGTTGCTATTTTTGCAAAATCTTTGATAAATCTTCGATAATACCCTGTCAATCCCAAGAAACTTCGAACTTCTGTGGGTTTCTGGATTAACTTGGATGCCTTCTCTACTGATGATATGCCCTAGAAATTGTACTTCCCTTAACCAAAATTCACATTTCAAAAATTTTGCGTATAGCTGCTCTTTCCTCAGAATTTCCAAAGCTATCCTCAAGTGTTCTGCATGCGCTTCTTCCGTCTTGGAGTAAATCAAGATGTCATCAATGAATACAATCACGAATTTATCCAAATATTCTTGAATTCCCTGTTCATCAAATCCATGAATGCTGCTGGTGCGTTTGTCAAACCGAATGCCATTAGAAGGAATTCGTAATGTCCATATCTCGTACGAAACGCAGTCTTGGGAATATCTTCAGCTTTAATCTTTAATTGATGATAGCCTGATCGCAAATCTATCTTTGAAAACCATGCAGCTCCTTTTAGCTGATCGAACAAATCGTCGATTCTCGGTAAAGGATACTTGTTCTTAATAGTGAGCTTATTCAATTCCTGATAGTCAATGCACAATCGCATGCTGCCATCCTTCTTCTTCACAAATAACACTGGTGCACCCCATGGGGATATACTAGGTCGTATGATGCCTCGGTCTAGAAGATCTTGTAGTTGCGTTGACAATTCCTTCATCTCGACTGGAGCCATGCGATACGGAGCCTTAGAAACTGGTTCTGTGCCTGGTACTAGATCAACCGTGAACTCGATTTCTCGATCTGGCGGTAATCCTAGAAGCTCTTCTGGAAAGACGTCCGGAAATTCACAAACAACTGGAATGTCTTCTATTTTAGGACTTCCCTTTTCAGTATCTAACATGTAAGCTATATACGCTTCACACCCTTGGCGTAGTAATCGTTTAGTCTGCATCATGGTGAGAAATTTATTTCACTGTTTTTCGCCCTTGAATATTACCATTGCATTTTCTGCAGTTCGTAATTTAACTTTCTTATTCGCGCAATCTATCTGAGCCTTATGACATGCTAACCAATCCATTCCCAAAATAATATCGAATTCTCCTAGCTTAAAAGGAATTAAATCTATCGAAAAATGATGTGCAGTTATTTCTACATCACACACAGAACATACACGATCTACTGGAACTTGGTCGTCATTCGCTAATTTTATAATTAACGTCTCGCCCAACCATTCGATTTCATAATGTAACTAATCAAGAAATTCTTCAGAAATAAATGAACGGGTAGCTCCAGAATCAATTAATACTTTTGAATCTACGGAATTCACCAAAAGCGTACCTGTAATTACACTTGGACTCTGCACTGCTTCTTTCATGGTCATGTTAAAAGTCCTTGCTTTGGGTTGATTCGGCGGCGGTAGCGGAGGTAATGCCAATACTTTCGGAATACTGGCTGCCATTGCTGGTCCTTTACAATTCCTAGCGATATGCCCTTTCCTTCCGCATTGATAGCAAGTGATTTCTGCTGTTTTTCCTGTTAGACATTCGTTATAGTAGTGCCTTTTCTGCTTGCATTTGAAACATGTCACATCTGCTTTAATACATACGCCGGTATGCTTGCGTCCACAAGTTTTATAATATGGCACTGGAACCTTAACAATTCCCTGCTGTTTGGAGGCTTGGAAATGATTACCTGTTTTTTGTGTACCCTGCCCTATCCTTTTGAAATTCAAATTTTCCCGGGCTTGAAATCCCGGCTTTCTGCTGGCACGGTTTTGGAAACTTCCCTGTCCTCTATCTCGTTGAGATCTTTCACTTTCCCCTTCGATGATCAAAGCTTTCTGGACTACAACGGTATATGTTGTTGATTCAAAAACTGCAACCTGTCCGCGTATCCATGGTCGTAATCCCTCTTGAAATCTCTGAACTCGCTTCTCTTCAGTGTCTACCTGTTCCGGAACAAACCTAGCCAACTCATTAAATTTGGCTTCATACTCTGTTACAGACATACTTCCCTGCTTCAGCTCTAAAAACTTCATTTGCATCTGATTCTTCACATAGCGAGGAAAATGCTTTTCTAAAAATAATTCTTTAAACCTATCCCAAGCAATAACATCTTCACCCTCTAATGCCTTTTTAGATTCCCACCAATAATTTGCCTCTCCCTTCAATAAATAACTAGCAAAATCAGTCTTCTGGTCCTCACCTATCTTTACTAGTGTAAATGCTTTCTCTATTTCTTTTAACCAGGTGGTAGCTTTAATAGGATCAGTAGACCCATCAAATTCTGGAGGTTTAACTGACTGAAACTGCTTAAAAGTAACAACAGGTAATGCTGGTGGTAATTGAGGCTCAGGACGAGGTGGTTGTTGTAACATTTGTTGTTGTATCTGTTGTTGCTGATGCTGCATCTGCTGCTGCATCATTACCATCTGTTGTTGCATCAGATGGAACATTTGGTTCATGGTCTCATTAGTCTGACCTTCGGAATTGCTGTTAGAGGTCTCAGCCCTAGTCTTTCTTTTTGGTGCCATCATCTCTGATAATAAAACTAGTGATATTTATTTAACAGTTTAATAAACAATTGACAATATATAAGGAAAACAATTTATCCTGTATTAATAACATGGTTTATTTAAACAAAACAATTACTGAATGTAAAAACTGGAAATGTAAACAGTTAAATAAAATGTTTATTATTTTCTTTTCTGTTTCTTTCTTTCCCCTTTTTTTCAACAGGAATTATAATATAGAAAGCTATAAAACAATAAAATGAAAATAAATGCTGTAAACTGCAAAGACTGAAATTTAAATAAAAGAAATTTGAAAAGTTCAGTTTATATATATGACACCAGCCTCAGGTGTAAATGCTTGATACAAAAAGTCTCGATTTGCTGGTAATCACCGCTGCTACAAGTCATACTACCACTACAGGTCAAAAACCTACTATAGGTTAAACTACTAGTACACACATACATACTACTCACTAGGTTATACTATGCTGCCTCTATATACATCTATACTCTGAAGTCACTGTCTCAACTGTCCCTATCTCAGAACCCAGGCGGGATACGCCTAAGCTCCTCTCTAAGTGCCTGGACCAAAGTCTGTGCCAAGCGGAATATCCGATAGAACTCTGCAAAAGAAGGAGGTCCATCATGGGTCAAATCATCAAGCTCCCAAGTAGCGCTCATCAAAACTGACTGCAGTCGCTGCCTCATATAGTAATCTGGCTGTAGGGCCGCTAACGGTCCTCTGTCCCTCTGATCAAACAGAAGTATAATCTCTCGACACTGTGCCCACCAATACTCCATATCATCCCTCATAACTCTATACTCATGGTATGGTACCATATGCGGCTGAGCAACCTGACCTACTGACTCCTGGGAAGGAACCCTCGGAATACCTGCACCCTGCTGTGGTAAACCTAGCTGTAGATCCACATCATGCTCTCCCATTCCCTTGACTAGAATCATCTGAACTATGTCCGGCTCTGGGGCATGCACTGGTATAGGAGGTAACAATGGTGGTGGTAACTCCTGCTCAATACCCGGTATAAACTGATGCTCAATAGGTAAAGGAAATATCGGCTCGAAGAACTCAAAAGGATCAAAAATCTCTATGGGGTCATGAACTATCCCCGGAACTGGTGGTACCGGCTCCTGTGGCAATGGTGGTGGAGGTGGTAGAGGAGGAAACATATGCTCAGATACTGGAGGTATGACTGGTGCTGCTGGTCCAGTGACTGTACTCTCGGAAGACGCATAATAACCAGAAGATGCCATCTGGTAATATATCAAAGAAAAGAAAAGGTCACTAGACAATCCTAAGATTTTTATTTCCCGATTCTAACCTGACCTAAATCCTAATACTATTCTTCCTAATTTGACTATCCCTATCTTATGTGATCTCCCTATCCTATCTTAATCCTAATGTTCTTGTTTTCAGGGACCAAACCTACAGCTCTGATACCAAACTGTAACACCCTCCATGTTGGATTTTAGTCGCAGCGGGGCATGGCAAACCACTTTTTACACATATAAAATCCAAATAAAAGCATACAGATCATGAATAAAAATTCGAGGGATCGAATCTAACCTTTAAAATAATTCGGAGACAACGATCAGAGATCCTTAGCAGTTGCTCCTCAAGTGTGAAGCACTCCACCGGTATCCACCAAGAAAACGATGTTAAGGAGGAGGAAGGAGGTGGAGAGAATTGGGTTTTCCAAACTTTTTGGGTTTTTGGGGTTCTTTGGTTCGAATAAAAATAGGGTCTATAATAGTGTATTTATAGGCAAAATTTTCAGCTGAAATTTTCCCATAAATATTATTATTATTATCCCATTTATTATTCTCATTAATAATTAAAACACCTTTTAATTATTAATCCTTTTTCTAAATACTTTAGAAATAATTCTCTCTCTTGATTTAATTTCCAAAAATTAAATCCTTAATTAATAATATTAAGAACTTTTCTTAATTAATTTATAATCAATTAAATCTCATTTAATCAATTATTAAATTTTCCAATTAATTATTTATTTCGCAAATAAATAATTATTAGCCATTATTAATTAATTCCTCCACCATTAAATCATTCTCTTTTTATGGTTTGACCCTGTAGGTTCAATATTAAGCCGGTAGTAGAAATAAATAATAATAAAACTATTTTATCATTATTTATATAAATTCTCTAATTTATTAAATATGATTAATTAATTAATCACATTTATTCTACATCGTGAGGGATACTTCTCAGCATATCGCGACTATCCGGATAATATGAATTCACTGCTTAGAATACCAAGACCCTATTCAGTGAATAGTTACCGTACAAGGCATGGATCTTGTGTCAAGCCTATCTAATTCAATCACTTGCTTACCATTATCTATGCTTAGTTCTATGCAAATTAGAAACTCCTTTCTAATTTCATTTACTCTGGCCAGAGATTCCTGAACTAGCATAAGTGGATCAGCCTTGAACATTCGCTTCCTTCACTAGAAGGGGTAGATCCTTTATTGATCATACACTATCTTCGTGTACAAATTCCTATACCCAGTAGAGCCCTAATAATTGTCCCTGGAGACTAAGAACTAAACCAAAGCATAGTTCAGTGTACACAAGATGACTATGATGACCTCAAGTCTAAGGATACTTGTACAACTATCACTATGTGAAGAACTGCTGACACGTGAGTGAACTCCATCAGTTGTTCAGCTGGGCGAGTCATGTTCAATGAACTTATTCCATAATAAGCACCTACATACTAGCTATAGTGTCACCACACAAATGTCTATGAGAACAGACATCCTTCATAATGAAGCAATCATAGTATGTACCGATCTTTGCGGATTATTAATTACCAGTTAGTAATCCTATGACCAGGAACTATTTAAGTTTAGAGTTATCATCTTTTTAGGTCTCACTATTATGATCACATCATAATCCATAAAAAGCTTTACTCTAAACTATGGTATATCTTATTTAAACACTTAAATAGATAGAGCCCGTAATAAAAACAAAACAAGTCTTTTATTAAAATCAATGAAATCAAAACAGATTACATAAAGAGTTATTCCTAAATCCTAATACATGATTGGACTTAGGACATATTCCTTTCAATCTCCCACTTGTACTAAAGCCAATCACTCTGGTATCTAATACTCATCTTGTCTTTATGACGATCAAAGTGACTTTCATAAAGTAGCTTTGTGAGTGGGTCTGCTATGTTGTTATGTGTGTCAACTCTAATTCAATACAATACAAGAAATGTTACCGCGCTCCCACTAACCCTTTTGTAGACGCATGGTTCATCTGCGTTTTTGATAAAATCAAACTCTTTGATTGTCTCATCAAAACGGATATTCCATCTACGAGAAGCTTGATTTAAATCACATACGGTTCGCAGCAGCTTACACACTAGGTTTTCATTTCTCTTGGAAAGAAAACCATCTGGCTATTTGCCAGATCTCATAGTCGTAGTAAGCAGCAATCGCAAGCAAAATCCGAACTGATTATAACAGGGCTACAGGTAAAAGGTTTCATCAAAGTCAATCCATTGCCTTTGTTTGAATCCTTTTGCCACAAGCCTGGCCTTAAAGGTCTCCACCTGGCCATCTGCTATAATCTATCTTTTGTATACCGTATACATAGATTCCATTCTGGATTTCATGGCACTATGCCATTTCTCTGAGTCAACACTACTCATAGCCTCATTATAGGTCACAGGGTCGTCATCATCAATGATAGACAACTCATTGTCATTCTCAATGACAAGGCCATATTACCTCTCAGGTTGGCGAGACATTCTCCCTGATCTATGAATGGGCTGTTCCACAAAAGGTTGTTTAGTCAGAACAGGTGTTTCCACTTGATCCGTAGTAGTTTGTGCTTCTTGAACTTCATCAAGTTCAATTTTTCTCCCACTGTTTCCTTCAAGGATAAACTCCTTTTCCAAGAAGGTAGCATGTCTGGAGACAAACACCCGATGATCGGTGTAAAAGTAATACCCTAAAGTCTCTTTAGGATATGCCACAAAACTACATTTTATGGATCGATATTCCAGCTTATCTGGGTCAACTTTCTTGACATAAGCTGGACATCCCCAAATCTTAACGTGTTTAAGACTCGGTTTCCTTTCTTTCCATATCTCATACGGAGTTTGAGGAACAGATTTGGAAGGCACCATATTCAGTAAATATGCTGAGGTTTCCAATGCATAACCCCATAGGAATACTGGAAGATTTGCATAGCTCATCATGGACCGAACTATGTTTAACAAAGTTCGATTTCTCCTTTCAGATACCAATCCGGAGGAGTCCACTGGAAGACTATACCATTTACTTTGAAATAATCTAGAAACACTCCATTAAAGTATTCACCACCTCGATCTGATCGAAGAGTTATAATACTATGTTTGGTTGTTTCTCCACTTCATACTTATATTCTTTGAACTTTTCAAAGGCCTCAGACTTGTGTTTCATCAAACACATATCCAAATCTAGATCTATCATCTATGAAAGTAATGAAGTATGAAAATCCACCCATGGCTTGCTTAGACATTGGTCCACATACATCTGTGTGTACCATTCCTAGCAAATTTGCAGCCCTCTCTCCATGTCTACTAAATGGAGACTGCAGTGCCACAATGAAGTGAGATTTTCATCATCCCTTTTCTTTTATTAGTTTGTTCAATCTGAAGTAAATTATGTCACATTTATACAGACCATTATTTAAAGTACCACGTCCATAAAGAATATTATCTCTAAGAATAGAACATTCATTATTCTCAATAATAAATGAAAATCCATCCAAGTCTAACATGGGAATAATATTCCTCACAATCGAGGGAACAAAATAACAATTATTTAAAATAATAGTCTTGCCCGTAGGCATATGTAAATGAAATGATTCTACATCTTCAGCAGCAACTCTTGCTCCATTTCCCATCAGTAGAATCACCTCCTCTTCCTCAAGAGTCCTACTTCTCCTAGGTCCCTGCAACAAATTGCAAATTTGAGAACCACAGGCGGTATCTAATACCCAAGTAGAAATTTGATTTAATGACATATTCATTTCTATCATAAACATACCTGAATCAGAAGCGGTAGTCTCACTACCCTTCTTCTTCTTCAATTCTGCAAGGTAAACCTTGTAGTTCCTCTTCCAGTGCCCCACCTTGTTACAGTAAAAGCAAACAACTTTGCTCTTGGGGTCTTCAGCTTTTGGTGGAACCGGCGTTTTCTCACCTACTTTCTTCTTCTTGGAAGAGTTCCTCTCCCTTTTCTTAGGATTGGAACCTTCACCAATTAGAAGAACAGAACTCTTCTGAGGGGGAAAATTCGATTCCGCAGTCTTCAACATGTTATGGAGTTCAGGCAGGATGACATCCAACTTATTCATGTGAAAGTTCACAACAAACTGCGAGAACGAACTCGGAAGCGATTGCAAGACCAAGTCTTGGCTCAGCTCCCCATCCATGGCGAAACCAAGTTGTCCAAGACGTTCAATCAAATTGATCATCTTAAGTACATGGTCATTCACAGATGATCTCTCAGACATCCTACAACCGAACAGCTCCTTCGATATCTCATATCGAGCTGTCCTCCCTGCCACATCATACAACTCTTGTAGATGCATGAGGATAGTGTGAGCATCCATATGCTCATGTTGCTTCTGTAGCTCAATGTTCATGGAAGCTAGCATGATGCATTGAGCAACATTTGCATCATCTATCCACTTACGATACACAACATGTTCATCATTATGTGCATCACTAGCAGGTTCAGTAGGCTTAGGTGAGTCAATCACGTATTCCAACTTCTCAATCCTGAGAACAATTCTCAAGTTTCGAAGCCAGTCAGCATAATTAGGACCAGCCAATTTGTGAGCATCCAGTATGCTCCTTAGTGATAGTGCAGAAGACATAATGTATATTGTAAATATGTAAATGATAAACACATAACAACACTTAGCAAATATTCGATTTCATTTTAAAACACTATATGAATCGGGTCTTTATTCATAAGTGGCTCCCACTAGTTTACCTAATTTATTCAACCCCCTACGTGAAAAATTAAGCATTCATAATGCTAGTGGGAATAGGGATCCTACATTCCATTACACAACCCCGACTGTAGCACGAACCGCCTTGTAATGTTCAATAGGCAGACAACTCTTATCAATTACATCTTATGTTATTTCCTAATCAAACTTTAGCCTCTTGAATAATTGAGTCTCGGCTGTGGCACGACAAACTCAATATTCTAAGTCAAGTCTAACCCAACATTCCGTACAGTTGAATCAGTCCCCAAAGGCCCACGGCTGTAGCACGTACCGACCTTTAGATTCTTATTCAATGTACACATCTCTATGTAATAGACAAGTATTTCTTATTTCGAAATCAAAGCCCTCGGCTGTAGCACGAACCGACAATGATTCAAAAATAAGAACTACTTTTCTATCATGTTGGAAGGCTATGACCGACACAAGCCCGTTGTATCATTGGCCAATTACTACTTGATATTATTTAATTTTAGAGGGATTATATTACGTTACAATCATAATTATATTATAAAGAAATTCTTCCTTTTAAATTAAATATTTCAAATCAATAATCAATAATCAGATGATTCCCAGATCGGGTGGAGCATTGTCAAGAGGCGTCACTTAATAACCCTTTCTTACAGATAGAAATCTGTTGTTAACAGAATCATCCTTTCTCTCATATCGAAAATTCACATTCAATTACGTGTTTCATAAACACAAGAATCTCATGATTGTATTCATAATATTATTCTTAAGGTTATGAAACAATTTCACTATACTAGGTTGTCTAACAAACGCCTTATGTTCATTTAAGTTCACCTAAATCTATCATCGCATGATAAACTAAGCATCTATCACATATATCAACATGAATAAACATCAAGGTAGGCATGTTATATCATCTAGCACATTAGTCTAAGCATTATACATCTCTATGTATCACATGAAGCATTTAAAAGCAATTAAAAATAGTTAAAAACAACTTTAAAACACTTCCGGAAATATAAACAGTTCAAAACTTTTATATAAACTAAAATTGATCACTCCATTAGATCCGTCTCGGAAAAACGAATCCAACGGTATATTGCACGCCTAAAACGGAGTTACGAAACTCCCAGAAAATCAATTTTAATATGGACAGTCGGGCTGTAACGCATTACAAGAACGCGTTACAAGCCCTGTAACGCATTCCGGTGATGCGTTAAAATCCAACAATGGCATACAGATCATGAATAAAAATTCGAGGGATCAAATCTAACCTTTAAAATAATTCGGAGACAACGATCAGAGATCCTTAGCAGTTGCTCCTCAAGTGTGAAGCACTCCACCGGTATCCACCAAGAAAACGATGTTAAGGAGGAGGAAGGAGGTGGAGAGAATTGGGTTTTCCAAACTTTTTGGGTTTTTGGGGTTCTTTGGTTCGAATAAAAATAGGGTCTATAATAGTGTATTTATAGGCAAAATTTTCAGCTGAAATTTTCCCATAAATATTATTATTATTATCCCATTTATTATTCTCATTAATAATTAAAACACCTTTTAATTATTAATCCTTTTTCTAAATACTTTAGAAATAATTCTCTCTCTTGATTTAATTTCCAAAAATTAAATCCTTAATTAATAATATTAAGAACTTTTCTTAATTAATTTATAATCAATTAAATCTCATTTAATCAATTATTAAATTTGCCAATTAATTATTTATTTCGCAAATAAATAATTATTAGCCATTATTAATTAATTCCTCCACCATTAAATCATTCTCTTTTTATGGTTTGACCCTGTAGGTTCAATATTAAGCCGGTAGTAGAAATAAATAATAATAAAACTATTTTATCATTATTTATATAAATTCTCTAATTTATTAAATATGATTAATTAATTAATCACATTTATTCTACATCGTGAGGGATACTTCTCAGCATATCGCGACTATCCGGATAATATGAATTCACTGCTTAGAATACCAAGACCCTATTCAGTGAATAGTTACCGTACAATAAACTCCTTCTACCCTTCAATGTCCCGATTAAATACAAGGCATGGATCTTGTGTCAAGCCTATCTAATTCAATCACTTGATTACCATTTACTATGCTTAGTTCTATGCAAATTAGAAACTCCTTTCTAATTTCATTTACTCTGGCCAGAGATTCCTGAACTAGCATAAGTGGATCAGCCTTGAACATTCGCTTCCTTCACTGGAAGGGGTAGATCCTTTATTGATCATACACTATCTTCGTGTACAAACTCCTATACCCAGTAGAGCCCTAATAATTGTCCCTGGAGACTAAGAACTAAAGCAAAGCATAGTTCAGTGTACACAAGATGACTATGATGACCTCAAGTCTAAGGATACTTGTACAACTATCATTATGTGAACAACTGCTGACACGTGAGTGAACTCCATCAGTTGTTTAGCTGGGCGAGTCATGTTCAGTGAACTTATTCCATAATAAGCACCTACATACTAGCTATAGTGTCACCACACAAATGTCTATGAGAACAAACATCCTTCATAATGAAGCAAGCATAGTATGTACCGATCTTTGCGGATTATTAATTACCAGTTAGTAATCCTATGACCAGGAACTATTTAAGTTTAGAGTTATCATCTTTTTAGGTCTCACTATTATGATCTCATCATAATCCATAAAAAGCTTTACTCTAAACTATGGTATATCTTATTTAAACACTTAAATAGATAGAGCCCGTAATAAAAACAAAACAAGTCTTTTATTAAAATCAATGAAATCAAAACAGATTACATAAAGAGTTATTCCTAAATCCTAATACATGATTGGACTTAGGACATATTCCTTTCACTCCAAACCCGGGGTATTAGTCTGGGGGTTACGAGCTAATCATCAAACTTGTACAAGCTTATTAATAAATAATAAAGAAATGAAATTAAACCCCTTTAACACTAATCAGGACCTCTTTAGGTTGAAGTATGAAAACAAGAACCACTAACTACTTTTATTACAAACCAATATTTAAAATATCACAACTCTCTTTATTACAAACCATTGTCTAATTTATTTTTAAACTAAGTTCAGCTTTTATTCAAACACATATACTATCTATCAACACTCCACCTGCTCGGGCAACTCAAAGCTTTCTTCCTGAATTGGGATCAACACCTTGGGTATGAGAGGATCCCGAGGCTTGACCCGCTTCTTTACCACTCGTGTCCTGATGGGTCTCATATTCCTTCTTAACTGAAAACAATAAGGTGAATAACAACAAAAAGGGGTGAGCCAAAAATTGCTCAACAAGTCCACAAAATATAAAGAGTGTTAAAGTATTATAATTGAATCTGTAACCCAGGTGTATCTGCAAAGATATAACCTCATAAGAATAGAAAGAAGGCCATTACTGGCGAATACAAATGAACTAAACTGGACTCAAGTTCGCAGCTATACCCTGCTGATCAGCCAGGATATAATGCAGATCTATATCTCACTATATAGATCCCGTCGGGCACCCAGGCACTACGGCCCGTTTCAAGGATCCGGTTATGTCCCGGTCCTTAGGATTAAGTAGACTTAATCCCAAAAGTAGTATTATCCAGTCCCTGGAATAGCAACCGGAACAAATCGGTATGCTTTGATATATTGTAATCACCAGAATATATCAATAATTGTGAGTAACAATTGGAATATGAATAATAAATTCAAATGACTTACTACTTGACCTTCTCCGCGACTTACTGCAATTAAATCACTTCCGTCTATCCCCTACTTGACCTGCCTTGCTGGCTTAGCCTCTGTTAGCAAAATAGATTGATTAAGTCATCTTGTACCTCAATTTGCATCTCGAATCGACTTCATTTTGTTCCTATTATCTACCCATGCGCTTATGACTGACTCTTATATTACATATAAGCAAGTAAGACTCGATTAACCACATAATACACATAAGCACATAAGCACATAATCATTTCTATAGTTAAAATAATTTTTAGAATCAAAATCGACTCGCTGATTACTCCGTTGATCACCTTTTGCTTCATTTCCCATTTTTCCGGAATTTTTCGGACTCGTCTCAGCACGTATTTCGACTGATAATCAAGCAATTAATAAATTCAACTAATTTCTAGAAGAAATTAGGTCCTTATATTATTTTTAATGAAAAGAATTCATTTTTCTGAGTCAACAGGTTTTCGTTTCACTCGAATCGGACTAACGGTTGAATTATTATCAATTAAACACTGATAATTAAACTTATTATTCAATATAAATAATTATTACAACCTTTTAAATCCTAAAATAATTTTTAAATAATTATTTAAGAAAAATCAAAGTCAAAAATAAATTTTTTATAATTTTTGGAGTTAAAATGAAGAAGTTATGATTTATTGAAAATTATGTGACTAATTATCGAAATAATTAATCACTTTTTAAATATTTAATAAATAAGTAACTAATAAATAATTATTAATAATTATTTAATAATTTAAAATAATTAATCCGTAATTAGTAGAATTAATCACAATTTATTACAAATATTTACAACTTATCGTTATTTATTCGAATAGATCGATTATTTATAAATAAATAATCGATGTCATTAACTGGTACGTTAATTATTGAATAAATGAGTCTTTATTTGAATCATATTTCAACTCAACGATCCACTGCTCATATTTCTACGAGTTATTCGCGTTTCTCGCATAATTATCGAAACATTACTGTTATTATTACAAGTATACGCTTTAAATTAATTATCTGTATTTAATTATTCATTACGAATAACTATTACAATATTATACGAATAATTCACTATCGTCTGAATAATAATAATAATAATAATAGCAATAATCGAACTTATCGTTCAATTACTCGTATAATTACGAGTTAATCATTTTATTTCCCTAATTATCGTTCATTTCTCGTAATATTCGATTAATATAACCCTTAATTATTAATTATTAACTATTAAATAATAAATAAGTAAATAGATAAATGATTAAATAAATAATTAAATACTGAATTAAATCACTAAATTCGAATTTATAATTTAAGAAAATAATTTAGGAATTATTTACAAACTATTTCAGATTTTTAATCTGATTTTTATTTGATTTTTATAATTTACAAAAATTAAATTCTGTATTATCAAAATAAAAGTAAATAAATAAATTTTAATTCCAGAAACAGAAATCAGATAAATGAATTGGGGGATTTTGGATCGAAACCGGGTCGAACACCGGGTTGAAACCGGGTCACCCGGGTCGTTCCAAGAATAGCCCCACCGGCGTCGTTACCGGTGGGTTTTCCGGTGAACGAAACCGGCGATTCGAACAACGAAACTACGAGTCCTGGCTTCGGTTTTTCTTCTGCAGCTTCACTCGACAACACGCCCAACATCATCCTCCTCCTCCTTCGTCGACAACGATGTCGGAGAGTTCACGAACATGGCGGCGGCGACGTAACAATCCGGCGACGCGAAAATCAGAACCAAACTCGACGAAACCGGTGCCAAACAACTCAGAAATCGACGATCTTTAAGCTCGTAATCATCAAATCAACAAACAACAATCCAAAATAAAAACCCGAATTCAAAACGGGTTGAAACTCAAAAATACAATTCACTAATCCGGGAATAGAAAAATTAATTAAAAATATGTATCATCATCTACTCAACTTGGGCAATCAATTCATATCACTTTCATGAACCAAAACACAACGATTTGCAAATACCCAATTCGGCTATAAACCCTAAAAATACGAATTGAAAATCGAAGCAATAAAACTCAAAATTGATAACAGAATTAGAAAGTAGAGATCAAGAGCTTCACAACGACTACTTACATGTCTGATTTGGAGGTCGGAATCACGATGAAATCGTTGGTTGAATCTCAAGAACACCAAACCCTAATTTCTGGAATTTGGGGATTTTTGCTGAATTTTTCTGATTTTAATTAATTAAATTAATAATAATTAGGGTATTTATAGGTGAAAAATTAATACTCCTAAATAAAATTAAGGGGCTAATTATACATTTAATAAAAATATTTGGCCCTAATTTTCATAATTTTTGGGTATTAAAATTTAATTTATAAATATTTTATATATGCAATATATATACCAAAAATTCCCAAAAATTGTGAATAATTCAAAAATACAAAGAAATGGTATAAATACAAGTCCTATAATTTTATAAAAATAAAAATGTGATTTTTGTGGGGTTTTTAACACCTAACGGGGCCCGGAAAAGTCATTTTTCGTAAAATAAGAAAATTTATAAAATATCTAAATATTCAGAATAATGCGATCGTAAAAGCCGTTTGATGAAAAATAAGGCCCATTATTTTATTTGAAATACTGGCTTTAAAATCATTGTTTGGGTCGTAAAACGTTTGAAATGAAACCTATGAATATGAAATAAAACATCTGAAAAATACCGTAAAAATACAGAAATGACACGGAATACACGTAACACATAGCAACTAGGGTTTAACAGATAATCACACATAATTGACATATTAATACACATAATTTATTATAATTATGATATAAAATAAACGTAAACTTCCCAGTCGTTACATCAGCCATCCATCACTCTCAAGTCAAGCAAATTAGTGTGAATGAGATGAACATGAACTATCTGAAAAGAGGACAGTCTTCTTGCATCAAATCTCCAAAGGCTGAAATAATTCTTAAACCAAGGGTAAACTACTCAAAATCATCATTGAAGAACCCTTTGGACACTGTGTATGAGACACCTAAGCCTGATGAGAAGAAGCTTCTGTCAAGGTCAATTGCTTTATACAAAGATCCAGCTGATTCAGCTTCCAAAAGGAGAATTGCCAAGATTTTCAAAAATGGGAAAGAAATTTGTGTGGTGGCTGGACATCCTCAATTTGCTCAAGCAAAGAGAGAAGAAAAGGGTAGATTGAAGCAGGAAAAGAAGCAAGCTGCTCTGGATGCTAAAAAGACTAAACAAAAGAAAGAGCAGATTGCTATCTTGGCCAAGCTACATGCTGTAAATTCATCACAACAAATTCCTTCTCAACCATCTAAAGCTATTAAATCAAAGAAGCAAGTTGAACAACATAAGGAATCTCCCAGAAAGAAGGCTTTGGCTAAAAGAACTAAAAGGAAACTGGTTATTATTGATAAGGAATTGGAAGATCAATTTCCTAAGAAATCCACACCATCTACAACTCAAGCATCAAAGCCCTCTGTGGTATTTGAAGATATCAGGGTGGTGGATCCCTACAGGAATATTCATGGTGAACCTATTGTGCCCAAGGATGAGCCAATAGAATGGGAGAACATACCAATTCCTGACTTTAATCTACCAATCCTTAGCAAGCCAAAAAGAACAAAGTCAAGAGCAGTCAAGAAAGTGAAGTTGTCACCTCTCAAATCCAAATCTCAAGTCAAAGCTCAATCTAAAGTCAGTAAGGGAGACTATCTGTACTTGTGTGACATTAAAGAATTTTCTGATCTAAACCTCTATCTGGATGAACTAGATGAAGTGAGAGGAATTGATGCATACAGAAACCTACCTGAAAGGTTAGTGTTCAAGTACAAAGGAGGAAAGGAGATTCAGTGGCCTCTTCACAGGATCCTTCAAGAAAGCCAAGCTGTACTGATTAAAGTTTATTCATCCTTCAAGAAGAACTTTGGGTTTAACATTACTGCAAGAAGATTGGTATTTAAGAAGATTGAAGAATTAAGGAGTGTTAGAGCTAAATATGCACTCCCAAAGACTCTAATCATCCCTTACACAAGGAGAAGAGTGCATCTAAGGCCCTACTGGCTGATGGAGTTCATAGATGACAAAGGTGTGAGAAGATTCTTCAGATTAGAAGACCAATTGAGCATCTCTAGCAATGAGACTCTTTTGGAAATGCAAGGAAAGCTAAATCTCTCAGAATCTGATGAACTGGAATTCCACAGGCAGCTCCAAAATCAGATTGAGGAAAATAACAGAAAGCTTGGAAAGAGATCCAAACCTTCAAGAAACTAGACAAATCTGCTCAGGCTAGAGAAGCATCTTGAAAAATGACTGTGAGCAAAACTTTGTACATTTTTGTTAATTGAAGCACTTTTCAGTAATATCTACTTTCTCTTAAAGTTATATTTTTAGGGTGTTTTGTTATCATCAAGTATCTCTTAATTTATGGCTACGATTCCAGTAGACATAATTGGGGGAGATTGTTGTGTATATGTTGTGTACTTGATGATTTCATGAACAAAACACCTTAGTAGATCTTACTTAGTGAAATAATATAGCACTCAACGGATAAGATTTATAGTCCCGACGGATGACTCATTATAGTCCCGACGGATGATGACTTATTATCCATCGAGTGAGTAGCTTATGTAACAATAAGTCTGTAGCACATTTCTGCATTTACCATTGTATAGATTCTGTAAATAGTATTCAAGTCATGTTGACTTTAACTAGATATGCAGAATATGTTGATTAATTGTACATAAATGATATCTTGTCATTCTGCATAAATAAAATGAAGTCAAGTTCCAGTTTGCTACCCGACGGATAACCTACAATGAAGTCGACGGATGATCAAATAGACAATCTGACAGATGATCAATAACTCGATGGATGATCATGAACCCGACGGATAAAGAATTCAAATATCTGTTGACAATGACAACACAGTCACATGCGTCGAGTGGATGCAAATGGAGTGTGGTAGCCTATTCAACTGGGTTTTCGAGAACAAAGAAGCATTGCCATTTCCATGCTATTATGAAGATATTTAAAGATGCTGGAATAGAGTAATGAAGTAGCATTGTAATAGACTAGATAGTTTTTGTTTTATTATCTTGTCTTATTACTTTGTAATCTTGGTGATATATATAAACCAAGTAGTAGCAACTAAGAAATTATCGATCTAAGCAAAAAAGCAGAGAAACATTTGTAAGCAGGATTCTTAGCATTTCTCTGTAGTCTTAAAAGTTCAATTGTTGTAAGCAGCTGTGAGCATTTTTGCACACAGGGTTCTCTCGATATATAATATATATCTCTGGTGGAATCATTCAAATCCACCAGAAAGTTTTTAAAGACTCTTGTTTTTAATTACTTGTGCTTTGATTCACTAAGTTTTTATTCCGTATTGTGCTAATCAATACACTTATATTTATATTTTAGTTAGAACATTTTATTTCAATAAAAAGTTTCAAGAATTCCATTCAACCCCCCTTCTGTAATTCTTGTCATATTGTTAAGGGACCAACAATGACAAATGCGGAGGAGCAAGAATGGCGAGTAAGGCGACCTCGATCACATTCGAGTGGCATTTATGGAGAGAAACCGCCATTGAAGCCATATCGCATTAATATCTCCGATGGATAGTAAGTTAAAAAGTTTTAAATTACATTATTCCTATATGTTTATATTTTTGGTTCATTGTTCAATATTGTTATGTGAATTATTAATGTTTATTGTTTTCTTTTGTTTAAATATAGTATTGAAGATGATACGGCTAAGAAAACGCTTTTCGCTATGATTTGGGAGAAGTGGCCTCTTGGACGTTACACTTATACCGATATCGAAGAACGTCACCCGGGTTGGTTGAATGCAAGAGTTGAGGAGTTTCAAGTAAGTTAAAATTCAATTTTTTTGTAATTGTCATTTATTTCTTGATTTTATGATGCATTTATCTTTGTTTTCTTTTTTTTGCAATTTTTAGAAATATTACAGGCATCTTAAGGGGCAAAGCCGTTCAAAGGCCCGAAAAATTGTGGAAGATCACATTAAAGTGACGATAAAAAAGACTTTTGTAACACCCCCAAATCCGGGGTCGGGGATTCGGGTTATCACGAGTTCCATTTCCCTTATCAATACTTAATCTTAACAGTCAACCAACTACTGCGTACTGTGACCCCACAATATACACACACACACCACAAGTTATAGTCTCAGAGATGAATACCAAAAATAACACAAGTCATTTTATTCCACAATTATAAACCATTTCACCTTAAAAAGGGTTTCTGAATAATTTACATATTCCTTGCCATTATTACAATTCATAAATATACATAAGTCTGGTACATCAAAAGTTAAAAGCCTATCCTATTGGTAGATCATACCTCAGCTACAATGGCATCAACGCCTACAGGAAACTGCGGAACGTTTCCTATCCACTCCCGAATTGGGAGCTTGATCCTGTTCATCTTGTCTATCTGTTATTGTGTGATGAAAGAAGAAAGCAAGGGTGAGCAACAAGCCCACCGAAATAATATGTATAATAATTAACAATATATGAGCATTTTCATAGTACTCATGAAAGTCTTGGTCAAGAAGAAATGAACCAAGTTTGATATCTTAAAGCGACCAAGTCGCAAAATATTCAGTATATAAGTATATATACTTTTCAAAATCTTTGAAATCCTCTGCCATGCATAATATACACAGAGTTCCAGTTTATAACTATATAAAAATATCGTTGCAAGGTGATCTCATATATCTAACCTTGTCTCAACGTTTTTTTCTGAAAATCTTTGTCATGCATAAGATAATCATTTACTAGATATAAGTTGAAAAGGTGAAGTTACGAGATACTCCAATATACTTATATCTTTTCCGAATACTACTTGAACTACCACCGTTCAAGGTATAATCCGTTTCAAAAGTTCATCACATAGATGAGACTACACGATAAGATTTGAATAGATTCAATCTTTCAAATATTGTTATAAATAATGAAGTTATGAGATACTTCATTAAGTCCTGATATATATACACCTATATGGTCACTTATGGTCACTTCTACGCTTAATAAATTAACCATTAAAAATTTTAAGGCAATTCTTTCGCGAGTACCCTACCAACTGCCTAATCTACTTTACATAATTGTTTCATACTCCAATTAGTCATTTAAGGGCCTTAACCAAGGTTTTAAAGTAAGGCGAGGGGTAATGGTTCGTTCGCGAAACGCCGTTACTTAAAACGGTCGTTTCTCCTAAACCGTACATCGGATTCAAGCGAACCACATATAAAAACGAAGCTCGTAACATGAACTATCTAAATATGGCAATGATCAGAATCTAACAGTGAGTTCACGGGTCCTGAAGTTAAGAACAAAACAGTCTAAGGTAAATCGGGCATTACGATGGCTATGTTTACGCGATTTCCCAAATTTTACCATTCCAAATCATATCAATCCAACTACCAATCAACAACAATTCAAGATAAACATCAATGCTACTGATTTCAGTCATAATAAGCCCAAGAATCTCAATTTAATCCAATATCATACTATCTTCAAATTCAACCAAACTACTAAATCATACAAGGTTCAATTCATGCTTAAACATTTAAACTACTACTCCTCCATTAACAATCATCAACACCTCAATTAAAATCCAATCACTAAAAACCCAACCAAACTTTAAACACACAAGCATCATGCTTCTCATGAACTATATTAATCAAAACCACTCCTAAATATTCAAAGTAAAACTAGGGTTTGAAGTTTTATACCTTCCTTGAAGCTTTTAATCCATGAAAGATCCTTGGAATGCCCATGGAAGCCTTAATCTATGCTTAAGCTACCTTGACCTTACAAATAAAATCAAGAATCAAAAATTTGTTCTTCAAAGTTACTATTCACCCTAAACTAAAATGATTTATTTGAGCTAGCAAACCTTGGATTCAAGCACTCAAACTACTTGCTCTTCTTAGTTATGAAATATAGAATCCAAGGAAACAAACCTCTTGAATTATGATTGAGTGGAGCTTGGGTTTGGAAATTTTTCTTCTTGTTTTTCTTCAAAAAACCGTGAGCAAGGAGATGGGGGGAGAAATGAATGTGTTTGCTTGGTTGCTTCCTTTTGTTTGTTCAATTAAATTGTTACCATGGTAAAAATTGTGTGGCTTATAATCAACCAACAAATCCTTCCCATTTGGTCATGCTTATGTCATCCACTTATGTCATCTTCCCACACTTGTCTTCTTCTTGTCGGTGTGATGACAACATCATCATTAACCTCTTTGATTAACTCCTAATTACTTGGCTAATGATCGCTGATCTGTTGTACGGTTCGCTTAACTTTCGTTCTCGTTTATCGTTTGAGGGATCATACCCGGGATCTTATTACTTGGATTCCCTTAACCTTTCTCAATACATTATATTCCTTTTATGATCCCCTCTTATAATCCTTGAATTTAAATCCATTTTATCCTGTTACCTTATACTCAATTCTTTCGGGATCTGGTGGATTTTCTGGAAAAATCAAAGTGTTCGAATTTGGATTCTGACGATCTTTACATACACTTATATACCATATAGAGTACTAATAAGATCTCAGAATAACAATAAAAGAACCTCTACAAAGTGAGGCATGAAAAGTTTTCTTATTCAGCATAATCAGCAAAATCACTATTCATAAGGGTTACAAAAAGTTCAAAATTTTTGGGGTTATTACAGTCTCCCCTCTTAAAAGGATTCTGTAACATCCCCAGATCCGGGGTCGAGGATCCGGGTCGTCACGGTCTTTCATTCCACAATACCACTTCACTTACTTAATAAAAATAACCTTATGCTGTGACCCCACACTAACACACACCACAACCCGTTATAGTCTCAGAGATGAACATCAAAAAAATATAACCACAAGTAATTATATTCCACAATTATCTGCCAATACACCTTAAAAGGTTTTCTGAATAGATTTACATTTTATTTGCCATTATTACAATTCATATTATACATAAGTCTGGTACATCAAAAGTTGAAAGCCTAGCCTATTGGTAGTTCCTACCTCAGCTACAGCAGCATCAACGCTTCCAGAAGACTGCCGAACGTTTTCTAACCTCTTGCGAATCGGGAGCTTGGTCCGGTTCATCTTGTCTATCTGATATTGTGTGATGAAAGAAGAAAGCAAGGGTGAGCAGCAAGCCCACCAAAATAATATGCATAATTATTTACAGTATATGAGTCTACTCATAATACTCATGAAAGTCTTGGTCAAAAGAAATGAACCAAGTTGATAACTTAATGCGATGAAGTCGCAAAATATTCAGTATATATATATACATATATACTTTTCAAAATATTGGAAGTCCTCTTCCATGCATAATATACACAAAGTCCCAGTGTATAACTGTATAAAAAAATATCGTTGCAAGGTGATCTCATATATCTAACCTTGTCTCAACGTTTTTCTGAAAATCTTTGTCATTCATAAGACAAATATTAATTAGATATAAGTTTAAAAGATGAAGTTACCAAATACTTCGCTACACTTATATCATTCCCAAATACTACTTGAACTACCACCGTTCAAGTTATAATCAATTTCAAAAGTTCATCCCACTGATGAGACCACAAGATAAGACTTGAATAGATTCAATCTTTGAAATATTATTGAATGAAAAAGTTATGAGATACTTTATTTAGTCCCGATATATATATATCCACATATATATATCCCTTTAAACATTTCCTGGAACCTCTGTTATGCAAAGTATGAACAGAGTTTGAAACATCCAATGAATTTTGGAAAGGAAAAGAATTTTGGCATAAACCCGATATCTTGCTGATCAGGCAAAGATACCAATAAGTAACCTTTTCTACTGTAGATGGATGAATTCCTCACCGGTCATCACCCTGGCCGCATTAGGACCTCGCGCTAGACCGTACCCCGGCCCCTCACGCGTTGATGGACTGCCACCCAGCCACTTACACAATAATAGACCGTACCCCGGCCTGTCGCTTATGCCGACTCAATTAGATGGGCTTACTTCCCGAACGTTGGGCAAGTAATCAATTCATTTACCAAAACTGCAACCTCGTTGCGAATATAAAAATACACCACAGAGCCGGATTCCCCAGATTTTTGAGCGAGTATTTAAATCCCCTTAAAAAGGAAGATCTTAAATATAAAAAAAATTTTGGGATCCGCTCTGACTTTTAAAAATCATTTTGAAGACTCGAAAACACTTTAAAGAGTGTTTGGAGTAAGGCTGATTTAATGAAGTAAATCAGTCCCCAGAATATTTAGAAAATGACTGAATATTATTATTTAATATAATATTCCCATAAAGAATAATCTTTATAAAAATAATTGAAGTAGAAGTATTAAAACTTATACTTGAAATAAACATTAAATAACCAAAGATATACTTATATGAAAGTATTATCTTTATTTGAATAATCGAAAATAAGTTTGATTATTAACACCTTATTCTTTAATAGAATAAAGAATATAATTCAGCACATAATCGGAGTCATAGATCCTCAAATGAATATTCAAATAATATTCATAATAATATAAAAGAGTCATAAGTCCTCGAATGAATATTCAAATAATATTCAGATAAATAAATAAAAGAGTCATAAGCCCTCGAATAATATTCGAAATAATATTTATTAATAAAATAAACGGAGTCATACGCCTTCGAATAATATTCGAAATAATATTCAATAAATAATATAAAAGAGTCATAAGTCCTCGAATGAATATTCAATAATAAAATAAAGTTAAAGTTATCGAATAAACCTTATTCGATTAATAGTTTGGAAAAACTATAACCATATATATATATAAATATATATATATATATATCCATATCCATATATATACAAAATCTACTCGGGATCCTCGACTCCCGGTTTTAGAAAATATTTTCACCTTTGGGTCCCTATACTAAGGGTATATGCAAGATACCGCTATCCTCTAGCATAGGTATTATCAACTGAACCAACAGATATATATTTCAAGAATATGAAACAGGCATGCATATATACCATATCACATGCTGCAATATATCGCAAGAATTGCTAATAACAATCATGCACTTATCACAAGATAATGCATATACATATTTTTACATCACAACAACAGTATAACGGGTAGAAAACTTGCCTGAGCGACTGGGGGTTACGAATGGCTCGGGACGAGTCTGGTAACCTATAAGCAACAAGTAAGTTGGAATTAAACCAAAGTCACTTGTAAATCTATACTTTAACTAACTTAGACTCTAACGCTCGTTTTGCGCTCACTGATTCGCTTAAGTCACTCGGGTACCCTCGGCTCCACCATTTTTAATAATTTAACCTTTACGAGTTTTAAGGCGATTCCTTCGCGAGTGTCTTACCAACTGCCTAACACACTTACCATAAATGTTTCATACTTCAATTAGTCCTTTTTGGTCTTTAACCTATGTTTCAAAGTAAGGCGAGGGGAAATGTTTCGTTCGCGAAACGCCGTTACTTGAAACGGTCGTTTCTCCTAAACCGTGCATCGGAATCGAACGAACTACATATCAAAACGAAGCTCGTAACATGAGCTATCTAAACATGGCAGTGGTCATAATCTAGCAGGGGGTTCTCGGGTCATAATGCTATGCACAAAAACAGTCCAAAGAAAATCGGACGTTACGACGGCTATGTTTACGCGATTTCCCAATTTTAAACCATACAAAACCAACCACAAACCAACCTCAAATCCAACATACAACCAACATCCATCCTTATCACATCATAACAACCCCAACCAATTCAATTTAATCATTCATACTTATGCCTAAACTTAACTTTAATCATACTTAAGTTCCTTTAAATCAAAACCACAACAATTACCATTCCATTTCACTACCATTCCAAATCCCAAACTCTAAATCATAACAACAAACTACAATATCAACCCACTAATCAAAATCATCTTATAATATATAGGAATCTAGGGTTTGGAGATGGTATACCTTCCTTGAAGTGGTGGGTGGAGCTAGGAAGCCTTAAGAAGCTTTGAGAAGTCTTAAGAATGCTTGGATCTTCAAGAAAACCAAGAAAAGTTCAAGTTAAAAACTTGAAAACACTATTCATTGTCTTCTTCTTTGATTAAATGAAGAAGATTGAGAGGGAATTAATGGCTTAAACTCATGATATAGTCCTAACTAAGCATGAAGATGATTAGGGAATTATCTTACCAATTTAGGAAGCTTGGATCTTGGATTTTGAATTTCTCTTGCCTTTTGAATAGTGAAAAGCCGTGGGCAATGAAGAACAAAGCCTTGGTTGCTTTTGATTTTTGATGAAAATGATTTTACTTGGCTTGGTTGATTGGTTTTTGTGCTTGCTTTAGTCAATTACCTTCTTGCCCTTGGATTTGTGTGGTTACAAAGCCACCACACCTCCTTCCTTCCCATGTCATGCTTATGTCATCCTCATGATGTCATCCTCCCTTCCTTGTCCTCTTTCTATTGGTTGGATGACATCCTTGCCTCTAATCCCTTTGATTAACTTCCTAATCGTTTGCCTAATGACCGCTGATCTGTTATACGGTTCGCTTAACTTTCATTTTCGTTTATCGTTTGAGGGATCATACCCGGGATCTTATTACTTAGGTTCCCTTAACCTTTCTCAATATATTATATTCCTTTTATGATCCTCTCCTATAATCCTTTTATTTAAATCCTTTTTATCCTGTTACCTTTTTCTCAAATCTTTCCGTATCTTGTGGATTTCTGGGAAAAATCAAAGTGTTCGGAATTGGATTCTGACGATCTTTACATACACTTATATACCACATAGAGTACTAATAATATCCCATAAGATCAATAACAGAACCCCTACATAGCGTGGCATGAAAAGTTTTCTCGTTCAGCAAAAACACTATTCATAAGGGTTTCAAAATTTCTCAAAAATTGGGGTTATTACAGTCTCCCCTCCTTAAAAGGATTCCGTCCCGGAATCAGATAGAAAACAAATGGGGATACTTTCTTAGCATTACACTTTCTAACTCTCGAGTCAATTTTCCACATTGTGGTTCTACCACCAAACTCTGCCTAGTTTGATAATCCTTCTCCTAAGCACTTGTTCCTTTTCACTCTATAACCCTTCCTGGTTGCTCCATATAGGTTACGTCGGGTTGCATATCTATGCGCTCATATGCCTCTATTTATCTGGCATCTGAATTACACTTCCTTAACATTGATACGTGGAACACGTTATGAACTTGCTACATGTTCGGGGTTAGGGCTAGCTCATATGCTAACTTCCCAAACGTCTTAATATATCCAAGGGTCCAACTAATTGTAGACTTAGCTTTCCTTTCTTTCCGAACCTCATCAATCCTTTTCAAGGGATACCTATAACATTACTAGGTCCCCTATTTCATACTCTTTATCCTTTCGTGTCAAATCAACATACTTATCATGTCCATCTTGGGCTACTACCAGCCGTCCTCTGATTAGATCTATCATATCCTTGGTCCTTTGGACTACTGCAGGTCCGAGCATCTTGCGCTCTACAACTTCATCCTAACGTAAGGGAGATCGACATTGTCTTCCCTCAAGGATCTCATAAGGCGACATCTCGATAATGACATATGATCTATTGTCGTAAGATAACTCAATCCGAATTAAGTGATCATTCCAAATTCTTTCAAGTCTATTACACAGACTCTCATCATAGCTTCCAATCATTAGAGCTCTTGCTTCTCAATACCCATTCTTTTCCAGTTCGTAATCGCTACTACCTTCCGTTTCTAATATTATACGGGTTATACTTTTGCTCGCTAGCGTTCTATAACCTTTTAATAACCACGTCAACCTCAGTATCACGAATGTGTTCCCATTCCGCATACTACCACCACTTTATTACTCCTTTTTCAGTTGTTTCTATTTTCCAAAATTTGATCAATCAAATAGAAGTAAGGGAATTTGTTGAGAGATCACTATGATCATGAACACTTGTTATATCGCATAGTTAGTACAGAAGGTGGCCAGCCTTTAGTACTTGACAAGCAATTAAACAATAGATGGTATCCTACTAGGCTTCTATCACACAGATAGATAGTCATTCGGCAATACCTCCCCTTCTGGAAGGGTTGTCCTTCTCAGATTACATGAAATGAAAAGAAGAGAAAAGAACGAATTGAAGAGAATTGTATATTCATAAAAATTTTATTGCCATAAAATATCTGGCTTGGAATCTACCTCTGAACTATAGAGGTTTGTCATAGAAGAACAAAACATATATGTATTTATATCCGCATCAAGTATTATAGCATCGCATTTCACGTGCCTAAATATTTTCGCTATCCCGTCCATCATTCTATGGACCCATGCTCTTCCTCGAGCTTATACACAATTACCTTTGAAACTCCCTCGACATCGAAAATCGAATCTGGGATCTCATTCTAGACATCATCGTTACTAGAATTCTATGCTTGCACCGCAACCTTCCTCGTATAATAATACGACTCCCTATTGATAAGAAAGAATAATAATTCACTAGGTAGACACTCTACTTAATTAGTCTATCAATGATAACTTATACACTACCACGACCCGATTAGGGGTACTCAATCTCGACACCTATTCCAATACAACTCTCACGGTTGTAATCAGCTCGATACTCGTAGAATCATTGCTGCCTTACTATGGTCCACCACTGACCTACTGTAGTCATTCATTTTCCATGAAGTCTTAATATCTAACCATACGGAGTCCATACATGTCGTATCAAATACTTCTAAGGAGTTAACATAATCACCAATCATAATTCATGAAGAACACTCCAAACTCTGGCGTACTTTCATGACATGAAGTAGATAAAATTGCAGAAGAGTTTCAATCAAAGTAACGATAGCAGGTTAATACCATTCTTAATCATATGCCTTCGATAGAAGACTTAACTCAAAGGTTCGTTTAGTCCTTTTGAAACATGGTCCTGGCTTATCTCAAGATAGTATCTTCTGAGATAGATAGCCCGCTCATGGCGATTACACGAATTAAACCTTTACTAACTACTATTACGGTTGGGTATTGCACAGTCATCAGAAGGAATGTCAATCTTCCAAACCATAATACAACCTTCATAGTTTTAACCATCATCACTGTATTCCTTTGGCACACGTGCCTATAATTATCCTCTTACCTTTAAAGTGTCGGCCACCTCTTTGGCCTTTCCTGATAGTACAATTTCCTTACAGTCAATGTCATTTTAACCACCTTCAAATAAATTTTCTACCTTATTTCAATCACTGCTTATGTGAAGATGTTTTCCTTAAAATCTGGTGAGTAAAAAAAAATATCACCATTTTTCCATAAGTTATTGCCTCAGTCTTTAGAGGTTAATCACTGTCATGACTGACTCTCAATCATACTTAGAACATCTTCTATCTTAAGTCCTAATTGCCCTGAACAATTTCGACCATTACTGGTTCGATCCATACCTTCTCGTGGTTTAACACGTGCCTCACTTGGCATCATTATAATTACGTCATATTTCCTTTATCAACATTTCTATTCTTGAGAATTTTGAATATTACCTTTCTCATTGCAAAACCTCTAAGGTTATCCTTGAATCGTTCCTCCTGTATTCCCTAGATACAGGGCATATCAAAATACCATATACTAATACTAGAATCATTGTCTATATACTTTTGAAAAAAAAAAAATTCTCCACTGATTCTTAAAGGTTATTATTACCTTAATGCTTTCCAATTCATACTGTCAAAACTCATACTATCCCTATTAAGGGTGAAATGCCAACCTTTATGCATTCCCCTAGGACTCGTTTTAAGTTACCAATGTTCTATCCTTAATTCCACCTTTAAAAGGTACCTGCCTTCTTCCATGGATAAATCAAGTCATATCTCCCTGATAAGGGTGTCTTATTCAATCATTCCCACCTCGATAGTACATGTCTAATTTCACAATAACATCTGTATTCAAAATGGGGTCAATCAATATGGCCTCCAAAAGATAACAACGGTTATCTACTTGTCTTGCCTAATTTGGTAACGATAACAAGGATGTTCTGGAAGATATTGGTCGTGTTCAACGTGAACTTCTTCTTAATAATTCCTTATTTACTTTTGTTGTTTATCTCAACAGTCATCTCAATGTTGGGATATCGTTCATACCTGGCGTCTCCCTTCCTGGGTATCAAGCCACCGGTCTTACACTTCACATTCTTGAAGGTTACTTCCTTCATCCAATTTTCCTAATTTCTTACTTCCTTGTCTCCTCAGTCTATCCGCGTCTCATATTTAACCTTCGAACTATCTCAAGTTTTCCTCAAATCCTCCCAACTTAAAGGGGATAAAATATACATAACTCTTATGCCTTCAACCATCAATTTAACTCATGGTGAATCACCCTTATCCTGACGATCACATACTTTTCTATTTCTATTACTACGAGTTCTTAGGGTTTCCTCATACCCAACTCTCTTATCGTTCCTCAAACTCTATTGCTGTTATATTCTTTTCCACTTCAATTTCCTTTTATTTTCCTTTCTCTTATCATTATTTCATGAACCAACACAACATAAGCATTGATTTCAAACATCCCGTCATTCTGGATTCGTGTCCTCAGAACGAATCTTGATAACTTTTATAACTTAGATTTATAATTTATCATACTCATCCACTTTTGTTCTAGCTCCAAAGCTTTTACACTATCTCCATAACCTTGGGAATTACTTTCCCGAAAACAATTGACTGAACTTAAATCAGTTTATTCTATCCTCTGGCTCCGTGCCTTTCTTGGTCTTTCACCAGCAGGTGGCCTCTCTCTTAGGAGGGTAAGTGATAAAAATAGTCTTTTGTGATTCGTCAATCATTTAGAATCTCAACTGATTCCTCTATTTCCTTTAGCCAGGCTATTGCCTCGACTGGGTCAACCTGTTCCTTGGAACTCTGAGAGCTTAACGACTTAAAGGTCATGAAGAATTTCCTACCGCATTGTTTCCTCAAGGTGGTGGTTGGGGATAATAGTCTAAGTTCTTTTAAGACAGGTCCATGAATTTCCGTATAGGAGTACCGTCTTGGGTCTCCTTATCTCGCTCGACTTTTGTTTCCTCAGTCTAAATGTTTCTTCCTACTCCCCATACTTGGAGTCATCTTTTAATTTAAAATCTTCATTTTCCACTTTATTATTTTCCGGGTTCTTTATATCTTAATTGCGACCTCCCTGATTATCACGTTCAGGGTTTGCTCTAAATCTTATTCCTCAAACTAGCTTTCATCTAAGATTTCATCTTTAGGCTCTTGAACATTTGGAACCCAATTTCTATAGGAATGCCTCATTATTCCTTTATCATCTTTCTCGGTATTAATCTCATATCTATTTGTTGGCTCTCTGCCTTCATTCATCACTTTTACTGGCACAATATTTTCTTTTCCAATAATTCGGGCTGTATTGCAATCTCAAACAGCTTTTCGGTACCGGCTCCGGTTACCTTCACTTCTATTTCCATTTTCTCAAAATCTCTTATAAACTCCCCAAAAGACATTATCATCTTGATTCTCTCCTTTTTACTAAGGGCATCAGCCACCACATTGGCTTTCCCCCGAATGATAAAGAATCTCATAATCGTAATCCTTGATTAGCTCTAACCGCCTCCTCTGGCGTATGTTGAGCTCTTTCTACGCAAAAATGTACTAGAGCTCCTATGGTTTGTGTAAATCTTGCACTTCTCTCCATACAAGTAGTGCCTCCAATCTTTAGGGAAAAACTATTGCCACGAGCCCAAGCTCATGGGTGGGGATATCGAATTTTATACTTCCTTAATTGTCTTGACGCAGACGCGATTATCTTGTTGTGCTATATAAGAAGCACCCTAATTCCTTATGCGAAGCGTCACTTACAAATCACAAAATCTCATTTTTCATCCGGCAACGCCAACATATGGGCCGCCACCAACCTTTGCTTCAGTTGTTAAAATCTTTTCTCGTATTTCTCTGTCCATTCGAACTTCTCAGTCTTACGAGTAAGCCGCGTTAAAGGGGCTACTATCTTTACAACTTGAACGAACCTCCGGTAGTGACCGGCCAATCCTACCTCTGGTAGTTTCCCTAACCATGGTCATCAATTCCTCAGTGGTCCTTTATTCATTCTTGTCAGGATCCTCCATGGGATCCTCCTCAATAACTATCCCTTCTAGGACAACATCATCAACCGCTACATCCTCACTATCAACATCATCCGGTCCTGCATTAGGACACTCTATCGGATCCGCAATCCGATCTCCAATTAGTAATAAAATATCATCGCGATGTTGCTCCTCAACCTCAGGGTTCGGAGTCCCGCTACCATATACGATAACGAACTACGCTCCTATCACGATATTTATAAGGGTTCCCATAAGGGTTTTAACTGTCAGTGCTACGTTAGGTAGCCCGACTATGAACTTGGCAAGAGTTCTTATTATCTTAGTTAACTTATTATCTTAACGTCCCATCATCTCTGAGGTTTATAACGCTTAGCTCTGATACCATTTCTGTAACATCCCCAGATCCGGGGTCGAGGATCCGGGTCGTCACGGTCTTTCATTCCACAATACCACTTCACTTACTTAATAAAAATAACCTTATGCTGTGACCCCACACTAACACACACCACAACCCGTTATAGTCTCAGAGATGAACATCAAAAAAATATAACCACAAGTAATTATATTCCACAATTATCTGCCAATACACCTTAAAAGGTTTTCTGAATAGATTTACATTTTATTTGCCATTATTACAATTCATATTATACATAAGTCTGGTACATCAAAAGTTGAAAGCCTAGCCTATTGGTAGTTCCTACCTCAGCTACAGCAGCATCAACGCTTCCAGAAGACTGCCGAACGTTTTCTAACCTCTTGCGAATCGGGAGCTTGGTCCGGTTCATCTTGTCTATCTGATGTTGTGTGATGAAAGAAGAAAGCAAGGGTGAGCAGCAAGCCCACCAAAATAATATGCATAATTATTTACAGTATATGAGTCTACTCATAATACTCATGAAAGTCTTGGTCAAAAGAAATGAACCAAGTTGATAACTTAATGCGATGAAGTCGCAAAATATTCAGTATATATATATACATATATACTTTTCAAAATATTGGAAGTCCTCTTCCATGCATAATATACACAAAGTCCCAGTGTATAACTGTATAAAAAAATATCGTTGCAAGGTGATCTCATATATCTAACCTTGTCTCAACGTTTTTCTGAAAATCTTTGTCATTCATAAGACAAATATTAATTAGATATAAGTTTAAAAGATGAAGTTACCAAATACTTCGCTACACTTATATCATTCCCAAATACTACTTGAACTACCACCGTTCAAGTTATAATCAATTTCAAAAGTTCATCCCACTGATGAGACCACAAGATAAGACTTGAATAGATTCAATCTTTGAAATATTATTGAATGAAAAAGTTATGAGATACTTTATTTAGTCCCGATATATATATATCCACATATATATATCCCTTTAAACATTTCCTGGAACCTCTGTTATGCAAAGTATGAACAGAGTTTGAAACATCCAATGAATTTTGGAAAGGAAAAGAATTTTGGCATAAACCCGATATCTTGCTGATCAGGCAAAGATACCAATAAGTAACCTTTTCTACTGTAGATGGATGAATTCCTCACCGGTCATCACCCTGGCCGCATTAGGACCTCGCGCTAGACCGTACCCCGGCCCCTCACGCGTTGATGGACTGCCACCCAGCCACTTACACAATAATAGACCGTACCCCGGCCTGTCGCTTATGCCGACTCAATTAGATGGGCTTACTTCCCGAACGTTGGGCAAGTAATCAATTCATTTACCAAAACTGCAACCTCGTTGCGAATATAAAAATACACCACAGAGCCGGATTCCCCAGGTTTTTGAGCAAGTATTTAAATCCCCTTAAAAAGGAAGATCTTAAATATAAAAAAAAATTTGGGATCCGCTCTGACTTTTAAAAATCATTTTGAAGACTCGAAAACACTTTAAAGAGTGTTTGGAGTAAGGCTGATTTAATGAAGTAAATCAGTCCCCAGAATATTTAGAAAATGACTGAATATTATTATTTAATATAATATTCCCATAAAGAATAATCTTTATAAAAATAATTGAAGTAGAAGTATTAAAACTTATACTTGAAATAAACATTAAATAACCAAAGATATACTTATATGAAAGTATTATCTTTATTTGAATAATCGAAAATAAGTTTGATTATTAACACCTTATTCTTTAATAGAATAAAGAATATAATTCAGCACATAATCGGAGTCATAGATCCTCAAATGAATATTCAAATAATATTCATAATAATATAAAAGAGTCATAAGTCCTCGAATGAATATTCAAATAATATTCAGATAAATAAATAAAAGAGTCATAAGCCCTCGAATAATATTCGAAATAATATTTATTAATAAAATAAACGGAGTCATACGCCTTCGAATAATATTCGAAATAATATTCAATAAATAATATAAAAGAGTCATAAGTCCTCGAATGAATATTCAAAATAATATTCAATAATAAAATAAAGTTAAAGTTATCGAATAAACCTTATTCGATTAATAGTTTGGAAAAACTATAACCATATATATATATAAATATATATATATATATATATATCCATATCCATATATATACAAAATCTACTCGGGATCCTCGACTCCCGGTTTTAGAAAATATTTTCACCTTTGGGTCCCTATACTAAGGGTATATGCAAGATACCGCTATCCTCTAGCATAGGTATTATCAACTGAACCAACAGATATATATTTCAAGAATATGAAACAGGCATGCATATATACCATATCACATGCTGCAATATATCGCAAGAATTGCTAATAACAATCATGCACTTATCACAAGATAATGCATATACATATTTTTACATCACAACAACAGTATAACGGGTAGAAAACTTGCCTGAGCGACTGGGGGTTACGAATGGCTCGGGACGAGTCTGGTAACCTATAAGCAACAAGTAAGTTGGAATTAAACCAAAGTCACTTGTAAATCTATACTTTAACTAACTTAGACTCTAACGCTCGTTTTGCGCTCACTGATTCGCTTAAGTCACTCGGGTACCCTCGGCTCCACCATTTTTAATAATTTAACCTTTACGAGTTTTAAGGCGATTCCTTCGCGAGTGTCTTACCAACTGCCTAACACACTTACCATAAATGTTTCATACTTCAATTAGTCCTTTTTGGTCTTTAACCTATGTTTCAAAGTAAGGCGAGGGGAAATGTTTCGTTCGCGAAACGCCGTTACTTGAAACGGTCGTTTCTCCTAAACCGTGCATCGGAATCGAACGAACTACATATCAAAACGAAGCTCGTAACATGAGCTATCTAAACATGGCAGTGGTCATAATCTAGCAGGGGGTTCTCGGGTCATAATGCTATGCACAAAAACAGTCCAAAGAAAATCGGACGTTACGACGGCTATGTTTACGCGATTTCCCAATTTTAAACCATACAAAACCAACCACAAACCAACCTCAAATCCAACATACAACCAACATCCATCCTTATCACATCATAACAACCCCAACCAATTCAATTTAATCATTCATACTTATGCCTAAACTTAACTTTAATCATACTTAAGTTCCTTTAAATCAAAACCACAACAATTACCATTCCATTTCACTACCATTCCAAATCCCAAACTCTAAATCATAACAACAAACTACAATATCAACCCACTAATCAAAATCATCTTATAATATATAGGAATCTAGGGTTTGGAGATGGTATACCTTCCTTGAAGTGGTGGGTGGAGCTAGGAAGCCTTAAGAAGCTTTGAGAAGTCTTAAGAATGCTTGGATCTTCAAGAAAACCAAGAAAAGTTCAAGTTAAAAACTTGAAAACACTATTCATTGTCTTCTTCTTTGATTAAATGAAGAAGATTGAGAGGGAATTAATGGCTTAAACTCATGATATAGTCCTAACTAAGCATGAAGATGATTAGGGAATTATCTTACCAATTTAGGAAGCTTGGATCTTGGATTTTGAATTTCTCTTGCCTTTTGAATAGTGAAAAGCCGTGGGCAATGAAGAACAAAGCCTTGGTTGCTTTTGATTTTTGATGAAAATGATTTTACTTGGCTTGGTTGATTGGTTTTTGTGCTTGCTTTAGTCAATTACCTTCTTGCCCTTGGATTTGTGTGGTTACAAAGCCACCACACCTCCTTCCTTCCCATGTCATGCTTATGTCATCCTCATGATGTCATCCTCCCTTCCTTGTCCTCTTTCTATTGGTTGGATGACATCCTTGCCTCTAATCCCTTTGATTAACTTCCTAATCGTTTGCCTAATGACCGCTGATCTGTTATACGGTTCGCTTAACTTTCATTTTCGTTTATCGTTTGAGGGATCATACCCGGGATCTTATTACTTAGGTTCCCTTAACCTTTCTCAATATATTATATTCCTTTTATGATCCTCTCCTATAATCCTTTTATTTAAATCCTTTTTATCCTGTTACCTTTTTCTCAAATCTTTCCGTATCTTGTGGATTTCTGGGAAAAATCAAAGTGTTCGGAATTGGATTCTGACGATCTTTACATACACTTATATACCACATAGAGTACTAATAATATCCCATAAGATCAATAACAGAACCCCTACATAGCGTGGCATGAAAAGTTTTCTCGTTCAGCAAAAACACTATTCATAAGGGTTTCAAATTTCTCAAAAATTGGGGTTATTACAGATTCCGTCCCGGAATCAGATAGAAAACAATTGGGGGTACTTTTCTAGCATTGCGCTCTCTAGTTCCCAAGTTGATTCCTCCACATTATGATTCTCCCATAGCACTCTGACTAGCTTGATCACTTTGTTCCGAATTACCTATTCCTTCTTATCTATAATCTTTACTGGTTTATCCACGTAAGTCAGATCTGGTTGCATATCCACCTGCTCGTACTCCACAATATGTCTGGCATCCCGATGATACTTCCTTAGCATTGACACATGGAACACATTATGAACTTGCTACAGTTTCGGGGGTAGGGCTAGCTCATATGCTAACTTCCCAATAAGTCTTAATATATCCAAGGGTCCAACAAATCATGGACTTAGCTTTCCTTTCTTTCTGAACCTCATCAATCCTTTCCAAGGGAATACCTATAACAGCACTAGGTCCCCAACTTCCTATTCTTTGTCCTTTCGTGTCAATTTAAGATACTTCTTATGTCCATCTTGGGCTACTACCAGCCGTCCTCTGATTAGATCTATTATATCCCTGGTCCCTTGGACTACTGCGGGTCCGAGCATCTTGCGCTCTACAACTTCATCCTAACATAAGGGAGATCGATATTGTCTTCCCTCAAGGATCTTATAAGGCGACATCTCGATATTGACATACCATCTATCGTTGTAAGAAAACTCGATACGTGCTAAGTGATCATTCTAAATTCTTTCAAGTCTATCGCACAGACTCTCATCATAGCTTCTAGCGTTATAGCTTTTACTTCTCAATACCCACTTTTTTCCAGTTCGTAATCGTTACTATCTTACGTACATAATACTATACTGGTTACACCTTTGCTCGTTAGCATTCTATAACCTTTTAATACACGCGTCAACCTTAGTATCATGAATGTGTTTCCATTCCGAATACCACCATATTCATACTACTCCTTTTTTAACTACTTCTATCTTCGAAAGCTTGATCCATCATATAGAGGTAAAGGAATTTGTTGAGAGATCACTATGATCATGAACACTTGTTCTATTACATAATTAGTACAGAAGGTGGCCAGCCTTTAGTACTTGACAAGCAATTAAACAACATATGGTATCCTACTAGGCTTCTATCACACAGATAGATATTCATTCGGCAATACCTCCCCTTCTGGAAGGGTTGTTCTTCTCAGCTTATACAAAATGAAAAGGAGAGAAAAGAATGAATTGAAGAGAATTGTATATATATAAAATATACTGCCACAAAATATCTGGCTTGGAATCTACCTCTGAACTATAGAGGTTTATCATAGGAGAACAAAACATATACGTATATATATCAACATCAGGTATTATAGCATCGCATTTCACGTGCCAGAATATTTACTATTCTGTTTATCATTCCATGGACCCATGCTCTTGCTCGAGCTCATAAACACTGACTTTTTAAACTCCCTCGACATCGAAACTCGAATAAGGGATTTCGTTCTAGATATCATAGTTACTGGAATCCATTGCTATACCACAACCTTCTTCGTATAGTAATACTACTCTTTATCGATAAGAAGGATTAAATATTCATAGGTAAATAATTGACTTAATTAGTCTATCAATGATAACTTATACATCACCACGACCCGATTAGTGGTACTCAATCTCAACATCCATTCTAATACAACTCTTACAGTTGTAATCAACTAATTACTCGCAGAATCATTGCTGCATTACTATGGTCCATCGTTGACCTACTGTAGTCATTCGCTTTCCTCGGAACCTTAATATCTAATCATACAGAGTCTATATCTGCCGTATCAAAATCTTTTAAGGAGTTAACATAATCACCATTCATGATTCATGAAGAACACTCCAGATCCTGACGTACATTCATGACATGAAGCTGATAAAATTGCAGAAGAGTTTCAATCAAAGCAACGATAGCAGGTTAATACCATTCTTAATCATATGTCTTTATTAGGAGACATAAATATCAAAGGTTCATTTAAACCTTTCGTAACATGGTCCTGGATTATCTCAAGATATGACCTTATAAGATAGATAGCCCGCTCACGGCGATTACATAAATTAAATCTTTATCAAACTACTATCACGGTTGAGTATCGCACAATCATCAGAAGGAATGTCAATCTTCCAAACCATAATACAACCTTCACGGCTTCAACCATCATCACTGTATTCCTCTGGCACGAGCGCCTATAATTATTCTCTTACAGTTAAAGTGTCGGCCACCTCTTTGGCCTTTCCTGATAATAAAATTTCCTTACAATCAATGTCTTTTAAATGACCTTCAACTAAATTTTCTACCTCATTTCCAATCACTGCTTGTGTGAAAATGCTCTTCCTTACGCTTTGGTAAAAAAAATATATCACCATTTTTCCATAAGTTATTGCCTCGGTCTTTTAGAGGTTAACATTGTCACGACTGACTCTCGATCATACTTCAGACGTCTCTTATCTTGGGTCCTACTTGTTTTCACCAATCTCGACCCTCATTGGATCAATCTATAATTTCTTATGGTTCAACACGTGCCCCACCTGGCATTATTATAATTACATCATATTTCCTTTATCAAAATTTCTATGCTTGAGAACTTTGAATACTACCTTTCTCCTTGTAAAACCTCTAAGGTTATCCTTAAATCCTTCATCAGGTACACCCTAGGTACAGAGCATATCAAGATACCATTTACCAATACCAGAATCATTGTCTATATAGTTTTGAAAACTTTCTCCACTGATCTTTAAAGGTTGTTGTTGCCTTAGTCCTTCATTCCGTACTGCCCAACTCATAATGTCCCTACTAAGGGTGAAATGCCAACCTTTATACATTCCCCTAGGGTTCATCTCAAGTTATCGGGGTTTTATCCTTAATTTCACCTTTAAAAGATACTTACACTCTTCCATGGATAAATCAAGTCATATATCCTTGATAAATTATCTTATTCAATCATTCTCACCTCGATAGTCTATGCCTAATTTCATAATAATATCCTTATCTAAAATGAGGTCAATCCATATGGCCTCCAAAAGATAACAACGGTTATCCACTTTTCTTGCCTGATTTGGTAATGATAACAGGGATGTTCTGGAAGATATTGGTCGTGTTCAACGTGAACTTCTTTTTACTAAATCCTCATTTACTTTTGTTGTTTATCTCAACAGTCATCTCAATGTTGAGATATCTTCTATACTTGGTGTCTCCCTTTTTGGGTATTAATTGACATGCGTTACTTACATTTCACATTCTTGAAGGTCACTTCCTTCATCCAATTTTCCTAATTTCTTACTTTCTTGTCTCCTCAGTCTATCCGCGTCTCATTATTTATCCTTCGAACTATCTCAAGGTTTCCTCGAATCCTCCCAACTTACAGGGGATAAAATATATGTATCTCTTATGCCTTCAACCATCAACTTTAGCTTATGGTGAATCACCCTCATCCTGACGAATACATATTTTTCTATTTCTATTGCTACGAGTCTTTAGGATTTCCTCATACCCAACTCCCTTATCGTTCCTCAAACTCTATTGTCTTTATTTTCCTTTTCACTTCAGTTTCTTTTTATTTTCTTTTCAATTACAATCATTTCATGAACCCACTACTCATTGACTTCAAACATCACGTCGTTCTGGGATTATTGTCATCAGAACGAATCTTGACAACTTTTACAACTTAGCTTCATAATTCATCATACTCGTCCGCCTTTGTTCTGGCTCTAAAGCTTTTACACTATCTCCATAACCTTGGGAATTACTTTCCCGAAAACAATTGACTGAACTTTAATCAGTTTATTCTAACCTCTGGCTCCGTGCCTTTCTTGGTCTTTCACCAGCGGGTGGCCTCTCTCTTAGGAGGGTAAGTGACAAAAACAGTCTTTTGTGATTCGTCCATCATTTAGAATCTCAAATGATTCCTATATTTCCTTTTGCCAGGCTCTCGCCTCTACTGGGTTCGCTTGTTCCTTGGAACTCTAAGAGCTTAGCGACTTAAAGGTCCTAAAAGAATTTCCCACCGCACTGTCTCCTCAGGGTGGTGGTTGGGGATAATAGTCTAAGTTCTTTTTTAGACAGGTCCATGAATTTTCATATAGGAGCACCGTCTCGGGTCTCCTTATCTTGCTCGACTTCTGTTTTCTCAGTATGAAAAGTTTCATCCTTCTCCCATAATCAGGGTTATCTTATACGTTAAAATCCTTGTTTTTCATTTCATTATATTATGGGTTCTTTCTTTCTTGATGGCGACCTCCCTGACTATCACATTCATGGTTTGCCCTGAATCTTATTCCTCGAACTATGGCTTTCATCTAAGATCTCGTCCTTAAGCCCTTGAACGTTTGGAACCCAAATTCTGTAGGAATACCTCATTATTCCCTTATCATCTTTCTCAGTATTAATCTCTTCTCCAGTCATTGGCTTTCTGCCTCCATTCATCATTTTTTTTGGCACCATATGATCTTTTTCAATAATTCGGGCTGCATTACAATCTCAAACAGCTTTTCAGTACCAGCTCCAGTTACCTTCACTTCTATTTCCATTTTTTTTTCAAAATCTCTTATCAACTCTCCCAAAGACATTTTCATCTTGAGTCTCTCTTTTATACTAAGGGCATTAGCCACCATTTTGGCTTTCCCTGGATATTAAAGAATCTCTTAATCATAATCCTTGATTAGCTCTAACCACCTCCTCTGGCGTATGTTGAGCTCTTTCTGCGTGAAAATGCACTAGAGCACTTATGGCTTGTGTAAATCTCGCACTTCTCTCCATACAAGTAGTGCCTCCAATCTTTAGGGCAAAACTATTGCCACGAGCCCAAGCTCATGGGTGGGGATATCGAATTTTATATTCCCTTAATTGTCTTGACGCGTACACGATTACCTTGTTGTGCTGTATAAGAAGCACCCTAATTCCTTATGTGAAGCATCACTACACATCACAAAATCTCCTTTTCCATCCGGCAACACCATCATAGGGGCCGTCACCAACCTTTGCTTCAGTTCATAAAAGTTGTTCTCACATTTCTCTGTCCATTCGAACTTCTCAGTCTTACGAGTAAGCCGCGTTAAAGGGGCTACTATCTTTACAAACATGAACGAACCTCCGGTAGTGACCGGCCAATCCTACCTCTGGTAGTCGCTCTAACCATGGTTATCAATTCCTCAGCGACCATCTCTTCAGTCTTGTTAGGATCCTCCATGAGATCCTTCTCAGCAACAATCCCTTCTGGGACAACATCCTCAACCGCTATATCCTCAATATTAACATCATTCGGTCCCGCGTTAGGACGCTCTATCGGATCCACAATCCGATCTCCAATAAGTAATAAAACATCATCGTGTTGTTGCTCCTCAACCTCAGGGTTCGGAGTCCCGCTACCATATACGATAACGAACTACGCTTCTATCACGTTATTTATAAGGGTTCCCATAAGGGTTTTAACAGTTAGTACTACATTAGGTAGTCCGACTATGAACTTGGCACGAGGTCTTATTATCTTAGTGAACTTATTATTTTAACGTCACATCATCTCTGAGGTTTATAACGCTTAGCTCTGATACCATTTCTGTAACACCCCCAAATCCGGGGTCGGGGATTCGGGTTGTCACGAGTTCCATTTCCCTTATCAATACTTAATCTTAACAGTCAACCAACTACTGCGTACTGTGACCACACAATACACACACACACACCACAAGTTATAGTCTCAGAGATGAATACCAAAAATAACACAAGTCATTTTATTCCACAATTATAAACCATTTCACCTTAAAAAGGGTTTCTGAATAATTTACATATTCCTTGCCATTATTACAATTCATAAATATACATAAGTCTGGTACATCAAAAGTTGAAAGCCTAGCCTATTGGTAGATCCTACCTCAGCTACAACGACATCAACGCCTACAGGAAACTGCGGAACGTTTCCTATCCACTCGAGAATTGGGAACTTGATCTTGTTCATCTTGTCTATCTGTTGTTGTGTGATGAAAGAAGAAAGCAAGGGTGAGCAACAAGCCCACCGAAATAATATGTATAATAATTAACAATATATGAGAATTCTCATAGTACTCATGAAAGTCTTGGTCAAGAAGAAATGAACCAAGTTTGATATCTTAACGTGACCAAGTCGCAAAATATTCAGTATATAAGTATATATACTTTTCAAAATCTTTGAAATCCTCTGCCATGTATAATATACACAGAGTTCCAGTTTATAACTGTATAAAAATATCATTGCAAGGTGATCTCATATATCTAACCTTGTCTCAACGTTTTTTTCTGAAAATCTTTGTCATGCATAAGATAATCATTATTAGATACTCCAATATACTTATATCTTTTCCGAATACTACTTGAACTACCACCATTCAAGATATAATCCGTTTCAAAAGTTCATCACATAGATGAGACTACAAGATAAGATTTGAATAAATTCAATCTTTGAAATATCGTTATAAATAATGAAGTTACGAGATACTTCATTAAGTCCCGATATATATAAACCTATATATATATATATATACATTTCATACACTCCTTGAAAACCTCTGTTATGAAAATTATAAACAGAGTTGTAATATCCAATGAATTTGGAAAGGAGAAAACCTTGACATAAACCTGATATCTTGTTGATCAGGCAAAGATACCAATAAGTAACCTTTTCTACTAGTAGATGGACGAATTCCCCATTGGTCATCACCCTGGCCGCAATAGGACCTTATGCTGGACTACCACTCAACCACTTATGTATTTGATGGACTCCCACTGAGCCACTTACACTTTCATGGACGCCCGCTGAGCCCATGTTGCTTATGCCAACTCAAATAGATTAACTTATTTCCCGAACGATGGGCAAGTAATCAAGATGTTTTCTCAAAACAGCAACCTCGTTGCGAATGTAAAATACACCACTGAGCCGGATCCCTCAGGTTTTGAGCGAGTATTTAAATCCCCTTCGAAAGGAAGATCTTAAATATAAAAATGAGTTTTGAGATCCGCTCTAACTTTTAAAAATCATTTTGAAGACTCGAAAACATTTTTAAGAATGTTTGGAGTAATGCTGATTTAATGAAATAAATCAGTCCCGATATATTAGAAAATATCTGAATATTATTATTTAAATAATATTCCCAAAAGGATAATCCTTATAAAAATAATTGAAGTAGAAGTTTTAAAACTTATACTTGAAATGAATAATAAATAACCAAAGATATACGATCTTTATTTAAATAATCAAAAATAAGTTTGATTATCGAAACATTATTCTTTAATAAAATAAAGAATATTATTTAATAAAATAAACGGAATCATAAGTCCTCGAATGAATATTCAAACTAATATTCATTAATTAAAATAAAGTTATCGAATAAACCTTATTCGATTAATGGTTTTGAAAACTATTCATATATATATATATTTAAATATATATATATATATATATATATATATATTATACTCGGGAACATCGACTCCCGGTTTAGAAAAATGTTCACCTTTGGGTCCCCTATACTAAGGGTATACGCAACTACTGCTTATCTCTAGCATATGTATTATGCAACTTATAAGCAATTGAATCAACAATTAGATATCAAGATAACGAAACAGACATGCATATATACCATATCAGCATGCTCCAATATATCGCAAAATTTGCTAATAACAATCATGCACTTATCACAAGATAATGCATATACATATATTTAAATCACAACAACAGTTATACGCTTAAGAAACTAGACTTTAACCAATTGAACCCTAACGTTCGCTTATGGTCACTTCTACGCTTAACGAATCACATAAGTCATTCGAGTACCCTCGGCTCCACCGTTTTTAATAAATTAACCATTAAGAATTTTAAGGCGATTCTTTCGCGAGTACCCTACCAACTGCCTAATCCACTTTACATAATTGTTTAATACTCTAATTAGTCATTTAAGGGTCTTAACCAAGGTTTTAAAGTAAGGTGAGGGGTAATGGTTCGTTCGCGAAATGCCGTTACTTAAAACGGTCATTTCTCATAAACCGTACATCGGATTCAAGAGAACCACATATAAAAACGAAGCTCGTAACATGAACTATCTAAACATGGCAATGGTCAGAATTTAACATTGAGTTCACGGGTCCTAAAGTTAAGAACAAAACAGTCTAAGGTAAATCAGGCATTATGACGGCTATGTTTACGCGATTTCCCAAATTTTACCATTCCAAATCATATCAATCCAACTACCAATCAATAAAAATTCAAGATAAATATCAATGCTACTGATTTCAGTCATAATAAGCCCAAGAATCTCAATTTAATCCAATATCATACTATCTTCAACTTCAACCAAACTACTAAATCAAACAAGGTTCAATTCATGCTTAAACATTTAAACTACTACTCCTCCATTAACAATCATCAACACCTCAATTAAAATCCAATCACTACAAACCCAACTAAACTATAAACACACAAGCATCATGCTTCTCATGAACTATATTAATCAAAACCACTCCTAAATATTCAAAGTAAAACTAGGGTTTGAAGTTTTATACCTTCCTTGAAGCTTTTAATCCATGAAAGATCCTTGGAATGCCCATGGATGCCTTAATCTATGCTTAAGCTACCTTGACCTTAAAAATACAATCAAGAATCAAAAATTTGTTCTTGAAAGTTACTATTCACCCTAAACTAAAATGATTTATTTGAGCTAGCAAACCTTGGATTCAAGCATTCAAACTACTTGCTCTTCTTAGTTATGAAATATAGAATCCAAGGAAACAAACCTCTTGAATTATGATTGAGTGGAGCTTGGGTTTGGAAATTTTTCTTCTTGTTTTTCTTCAAAAAACCGTGAGCAAGGAGATGGGTGGGAGAAATGAATGTGTTTGCTTGGTTGCTTCCTTTTGTTTGTTTAATTAAATTGTTACCATGGTAAAAATTGTGTGGCTTATAAACAACCAACAAATCCTTCCCATTTGGTCATGCTTATGTCATCCACTTATGTCATCTTCCCACACTTGTCTTCTTCTTGTCGGTGTGATGACATTATCATCATTAACCTCTTTGATTAACTCCTAATTACTTGGCTATTGATCGCTGATCTGTTATACGGTTCGCTTAACTTTCGTTCTCGTTTATCGTTTGAGGGATCATACCCGGGATCTTATTACTTGGGGTTCCCTTAACCTTTCTCAATATATTATATTCCTTTTATGAGCCCCTCTTATAATCCTTGAATTTAAATCCTTTTTATCCTGTTACCTTATACTCAATTCTTTCGGTATCTGGTGGATTTTTGGGAAAAATCAAAGTGTTCGAATTTGGATTCTGACGATCTTTACATACACTTATATACCATATAGAGTACTAATAAGATCTCAGAATAACAATAAAAGAACCTCTACAAAGTGAGGCATGAAAAGTTTTCTTATTCAGCATAATCAGCAAAATCACTATTCATAAGGGTTACAAAAAGTTCAAAATTTTTGGGGTTATTACAACTTTGAACGAGCTTAAGAAGAGGGTGGACCGAAAAGCAAGGGAGGTGGGCGTGAGCAAGTTGTCTTTGAAGCCGCCTTATTGGCCCGTTCCTTTTTGGAAGGACCTTTTGGAGTATTGGGAGAAGAACGAAGGACACTTGCACTAGTCATCAGTTGGATCCGCCAATCGACAACAAGTTGAAAGATTGCATAGTGCCCGTGCAAGGTCATTCAATAAAGTTCGGGAGGTAATATTATTATATTCCATCACACACACATACATACATGTTCATCATATTTAATATAATCAACTAATTATTAGGACGTGCTAATATAAGTTGTTTAATATTTTGAAAGGTTTTGACGAACAAAAATAAGAAAAAGCCAACGAGACTCGAGGTGTGGGATAAATGTCATAGGAAAGTTGGATCCGATCCGGAAAATCCCGTCTACACTACACCGGCCGCCATGCGTATTGCGGTAATTTTTATGTAATTTTATGACCATTTTATGTGATTTTAAATGCATCTTTAATAAGTTAATTTATATGTATTTTCATGTGATTTTAAATGCATTTTTATGTGATTTTATATGCATTTTTATGTTATTTTAAATGCATCTTTAATATGTGATTTTATATATATTTATGTGATTTTAGATGCATTTTTATATGTGATTTTATATGCATTTTTATGCGATTTTAAATGCATCTTTAATAAGTGAATTTATATGTATTTTCATGTGATTTTAAATGCATTATTATGTGATTTTATATGCATTTCTATGTGATTTTAAATGCATCATTAATATGTGATTTTATATGTATTTATTTGATTTTAAATGCATTTTTATATGTGATTTTATATGCATTTTTATGTGATTTTAAATTCATCATTAATATGTGATTTTATATGTATTTTCATGTGATTTTAAATGCATTTTTATATGATTTTATATGCATTTTTATGTGATTTTAAATGCATCGTTAATATGTGATCTTATATGTATTTATGTGATTTTAAATGCATTTTTATATGTGATTTTATATGCATTTTTATGTGATTTTAAATGTATCGTTAATATGTGATTTTATATGTATTTTTGTGATTTTAAATGCATTTTTATATATGATTTTATATGCATTTTTATTTGATTTTAAATGCATCGTTAATTGTTTTAAATGAATTTGTAGGAACGATATGCCGCCATTCTCGAGCGCATGCCCGTGGAGGTTACACAAACGGGTGATCGGGATGAGCCATGGGATTGGTGGATGGAAGCCTTGGAGGTCCCCCAAGGTACAAGGCCGAAAAAGAATTATGTGGTGGGGTTCCCCAATGCTCGGGCCACCGATCTCTTACCTACACTTGCTACCCGGTACCGAGATTCCACACGGAATGAAGCCGGCTCATCCTCATCCGCTCCGAGACAACATGAAGCCATCCCCGACAATGTATATCTTTCCATCGTGCGGAATGTGCTTACGGAGATCCGTGTTAATCCAAATCGGTTTGCTCGCCAACTTTCTGATGCGGAGATAACTACATTCGCACGTACCACTCTCGAGGCCTCGGATCCAACATCCGATCCTAGCCAAAGGTTACAATGGAATAACCTTATCGGTGGCGAGATCGTGCATATCGTGGGCTCCTTGATTGAAGATATCGTTCAAAAGACGGAAGCTCGTGTTGCGGAGGTATAATTTTTGACCTTCTTCTTTATTTATTTGTTTCATTCACATGTAAATTTTGTTTCTTCTTTTTAACTAGTTTAATTAAACTTGTGTATCTAGGAAAACAATCGGCGTGCTATGGAACTCGATAAGGATTACACATCCGAGGATGAGACCTCCGATGACAAGGACTTTGATGGCGGAGGTGATGGCGGCGATGATGGCGGTGGATCGTCCGATGTTGATTTGTCAGATTAATTTATATTGATCGGTTTTAAGACTTAATTTGATGGTTATGGGATGGTTTTTAAGACTTAATTTGTCGGATATAATATAATACATTGTGATGGTTTGATACTTTGTCGGTTATTTAGGATTGATTATAATGATGTAATGATACGGTTTAATACTCCGATTATCGGAGTTTGTGAATGTTTGCGTTGGATTTAATTACTATGGTTTAATTGTTAAATTTACTAGTTTTTGCGAATGATTTTGAGTAGTATAGTTTAATGATTGTCATTGTTGTTTGGTTGTGATTGGATTGGATTTGTGATTGGTTTGTGTATTGATTTGGTTTGGTATACAGGGACTGCAGAAAAACCTGCATTTTTTTTAAAATCAGACCTTAAAACCGATCGAAAATAGGCATAACCGACCACTTTTGACCATTACAAAACCCAGAAAACCGACCGTCAAGGGACATAACCGACCACCTTCTTCATAAAACCGACCGTCTCCTTGAGAAAGTGGTCGGTTCTAGGATGGTCGGTTATGACATTTAAGTTAGCTTCTGAAATAAAACCGACCGATGTACACACTTTGACCACGGTCGGTTATGAGTTCCAGTCAACCTTTTAAAATAGACATAACCGACCACCTACGGTCGGTTATGACCACTTTTGCCCATTACAGATCCTAGAAAAACGACCGTCTAACCGACCACCTTCTTCATAAAACTGACCGTCTCCTTTAGAGGGTGGTCGGTTTTAGGACGGTCGGTTATGACATTTAAGTTAGCTTCTGAAATAAAACTGACCGATGTGCACACTTTGACCACGGTCGATTATGAGTTCCAGTCAACTTTTTAAAAATAGACATAACCGACCACCTTCGGTCGGTTATGACTCAGTTATGACTCAGTGACGTGGCAACACGTGTGCACACGTGTTGCCACGTGTACACAGTGACCCCACATCTGAATAAAATGTCCAGGCACTTAACCGACCACTATGTTGGTCGGTTATGAGGGTTAAACCCGACCAAAAGTCATAATCGACCATGCTAAAACCGACCATGTCCTGTGGTCGGTTATGACTGTTTTAACCGACCGTTTTGCCTTTTAACCGACCATTTTTTACGGTCGGTTTTGTCCTATTTTCTTGTAGTGATACCATTAAATTGGGTTAAAGCAAGATTAATATATATAAATAATATATATATATTTATATATTTATTCGGGTTAAAATAATATATTTTCATCTATTCGAGTTTAAACAAATTAAATTAAAACTGAATATTATTAGTTGAATTTGGTCGGTATGATGAGTTTTAAGCTAAAACAAAATAATAGATATGATTCATCGGTCTAAAACAAGACTAAAATCAAATTAAGAATAATTTGCACTATTGAACTAGACTAAAAATTATATTTTAATTAATACATAATTATTATCCGCATACACCTATAAATATCAATAAAATTATATATTAATTAAGTTGATATAGATTGTATATGTTTCGCGGCTCACTGTCCGTTTTAAAACTGACATTAAACCTAGAAGATATACTAAATCAAGATTAGCACTAACACGTGAACATTTTTAAGCTAAATCACTAATAAAAGATCACTTCAACCTCACGTAAATTCAGTTGTAGTTTGGTCACTTAAGTTCTAATCACTGATATGAACTATTTTAATCTGTTAAACAACTCTACAATTGTACACTAGTTCCCATTGTAGGATCTGAATTTTCGCAAACAACTACTGAATCAAGGCCTTTACCCCAAAATGCTAAGATTCCTGCCTGAAGGCCAAAGAAGAAAAAGGTTACAAAGAATGACATTTCTTTTGATCCCACAAAAATAAGTAATGTTTACACAGTTGTGAATTGTAATTATTGTAAAACAAGGGGCACAATGCTAGGACTTGTGTTGCAAAGGCAATCATCACTATTAATTTTCATTACAAATTATCTTGCAAGTTCAATACTAACTAATATTCAATAAAAATTTACTGAAAAATTATGCGATGACAAAGCAGTTGATGAGGGAACTGTCTAATATAACTAAGTCAACTTGTGTGTGCAAAACATGCACCAAACCTGGTCATAATTCAAGAATTTGTGCACTTAAGGTAAAAGTGTATAGACTATAATTTTTGTTTTTTTATTTTTAAGTTCTTAAGGTAATCATTAATGTTTCTTTTTATACATTCCATGAATTAATATAAACAAAAGGTACAAGTGGGAAATTTCTCTACGAATTCCAAAACAGAGCAAGACCAACTTGAGATAATGTAGCAGCATGAAGAGAGACAGAATTATAGAATCCAAGAAAGCTCAACATCTATCTCTGAAGAACATATTAGGAAAAACTGCTCAAAGAGGAAGAGATAAATATTTTGTGGTTGTGGTTGGGTTTAACTATAATAGGGGTTTAGTAGTAATGTAGGTCAACATATTTATGACTATCATCTTTTGTGGATGAGGCTGTTAGTTAACATTTGATATGGCTAAACTTTTGCAAGTCATTTTTTTGTGCCATTTTATTGTTGGTTATGTAATAACTGGTTTTAAAGGCTTCCGGATTTTGGTTACCAGGACATGCTATTTTGTGGTCAAAAATGTATTATGACAAATATGTTATGATATGAAATCAAATACTTTAATATGTGTATATTGTATTTTTCTACTACTAGATACCTTAATTTGTATCAACATATAATGATAAGAAAAAGACGCACTTGATTGATATACATATAAAATTTACTCTAGATACCATTACAAGCTTTAAAGATTTTTTACATCTTCAATGTACAGTACATTCCAAACAAAGAATGTAATAACCCCAATTTTTAGGAATTTTTGAAACCCTGATGAATAGTAACTTTTGCTGATTTTGCTAATAGAGTAAAATTATCAGACCACACTATATAGGAGTACTGTTAAGGAAATTCTGAGATCGTATTAGTATTCCATAAAGTAAATGAGTGTATGTAAAGGTTGTCAGAATTCGAATTCGAAGACTTTGTTTCTTAAGCGACCGTGGTCTAATTACGGATTATGCTGTTGTTCATAGGTTACCGGACCCACTCTAAGCTTAAGTCTATCTGGAACGCTAAGGCAAGTTTTCGACCCATTATACTGTTGTTATGATGTAAATTATCGATGCATTATCTTGAGATAAGTGCATTGTTGTTATTAGCAAATCTTGCGATATATTAGAGCATGTTGATATGGTATATATATGCATGTTGTGAAATCTTGATATTTTATCATCAATTCAAATGCTTATAAACTGCATAATACCTATGCTAGAGATAAACAATAGTTGCATATACCCTTAGTATAGGGGACCCAAAGGTGAACATTTTTCTAAACCGGGAGTCGATGTTCCCGGGTATAATATATGTATATATACATATATATATATAGTTTTCATAACTATTAATCAAATAAGGTATATTCGATAGTTTTGAATAAAATCAAACATTATTTTCGATTATTCAAATAAAGATTTTACTTTCGTATAAGTATATCTTTCGAAAATTATTATCCGTTTCAAGTATTATTTCCAAAAAAAATTAATGGATTTAATTTGATAAAAGCTATTCTTTATTGGAATATTATTTAAAGAATAATATTCAGATATTCTTCGATTATTTTATAACGGATTTATTCTATTAAATCATCCTTATTTCAAACATTTTCAAAAATGTTTTCGAGTGTTCAAAATGATTTTAAATACTCGCTCAAAATCTAAGGGATCCGGCTCCATGGTGAATTTTTGGCGCAACGAAGTTGCTAATTTGATAAAAGAATTTGATTACTTTCCCAATGTTCGGGAAGTAAGCCCAATCAAAATGCATCGGCATAGGCGACATGGGCTCAGTGGGAGTCCATAAAAGTGTAAGTGGCTCAGTGGGAGTCCATCAATACGTAAGTGGCTGAGTGGCAGTCCAGCATAAGGTCCTAATCTGGCTAGGGTGATGACTAGTGGGGGATTCATCCATCTACTAGTAGAAAATGTGACTTAATTGGTATATTTGTTTGATCAGCAAGATATCAGGTTTATGCCAAGGTTTTCTTGTTTCCAAATTAATTGGATATTGCAATTCTGTTTATAATTTTCATAACAGTGGTTTTGAAGGAGTGTATGAGATATATATATATATATGTGTATATATATCGGGACTTAATGAAGTATCTCGTAACTTCATTTCTTTCAAATGATATTTCAAATATTGAATCTATTCAAGTCTTATCTTGTAGTCTCATCTATGTGAGGAACTTTTGAAACTGATTATACGTTGAACGGTGATAGTTCAAGTAGTATTCAGAAAAGATATAAGTATATTGGAGTATCTTGTAACTTCATCTTTTTAACTTATATCTAGTAAATGATTATCTTATGCATGGCAAAGATTTTCAGAAAAACGTTGAGACAAGGTTAGATATATGAGATCACATTGCAATGATATTTTTATACAGTTATAAGCTGGAACTCTGTGTATATTATGCATGGAAGAGGATTTCCAAGATTTTGAAAAGTATATATACATATATACTGAATATTTTGCGTCTTGGTCGCGTTAAGATATCAAACTTGGCTCATTTCTGCTTGACCAAGACTTTCATGAGTACTATGAAAATGCCCATATATTGTTAATTATTATACATGTTATTTTGGTGGGCTTGTTGCTCACCCTTGCTTTATTCTTTCATCACACAACAACAGATAGACAAGTTGAACATGACCAAGCTCCCAATTCACGAGCGGATAGGAAATGTTTCACAGTTTCCTGTAGGCGTTTATGCCGCTGTAGCTAAGGTAGGAACTACCAATAGGATAGGCTTTTAACTTTTGATGTACCAGACTTATGTATATTTACGGATTGTAATAATGACAAAGAATATGTAAATTTATTCATAATCCCCTTTTGAGGTGTAATGGCTTATAATTGTGGAATCAAATGACTTGTGTTATTTTGGTATTCATCTTTGAGACTATAACTTGTGGTGTGTGTGTATATTATTGGGTCACAGTACGCAGTAGTTGGTTGTTTATTAAGATTAAGTGTTATTAAGGGAAATGGAACTCTTGACAACTCGGATCCCCGACCCCGGATTTGGGGGTGTTACAGAAATGGTATCAGAGCGAAGCGTTATAAACCTCAGAGATGATGTGACTTTAAAATAATAAGTTCACTAAGATAATAGGAACTCTTGCCAAGTTCATAGTTGGACTACCTAACGTAGTACTGACAGTTAAAACCCTTATGGGAAACCTTATGAATATCGTGATAGAAGCGTAGTTCGTTATCGTATATGGTAGCGGGACTCTGAACCCTAAAGTTCAAGAGCAATAATGCGATGATGTTTTACTACATATTGGGGATCAGATTGTGGATCCAATGGAGCACCTTAACGAGGGACCAGATGATGTTCATATTAAGGATGTACCGATTGAGGATGTTATCCCAGAAGGGATTGTTTCTAAGGAGGATCTCGTGATGGATCCTAACAAGACTGGAGAGATGATCGCTAAAGAATTAATGACCGTAGTCAGGGTGACTACCAGAGATAGGATTGGCCGGTTACTACCGTAGGTTCGTTCAAGTTTGCAAAGATAGAAGCCCCTTTAACGCGACTTACTCGTAAGACTAGGAAGTTCGAACGGATAGAGGAATGCGAGAACAGCTTCCAAGAACTGAAGAAAAGATTGGTGACAACCCCTATATTAGCGTTGCCGGATAGAAAAAAAGATTTTGTGATTTGTAGTGATGCTTCGCACAAGGAATAAGGGTGCGTTCTTATACAACGCGGAAAGATAATCGCGTAGGCGTCAAGACGATTTAGGGAATATGAAATTCGATATCCCACCCATGATCTTGGGCTCATGGCAATAGTTTTTCCCTAAATATTGGAGGCACTACTTGTATTGAGAGAAGTGTGAGATTTACACAAACCATAAGAGCTCAAGTATATTTTCACGCAGAAAGAGCTCAACATGCACCATAGGAGGTGGTTAGAGCTAATCAAGGATTACGATTATGAGATTCTTTATCATCCAGGGAAAGCCAATGTGGTGGCTGACGCCCTTAGTAGAAAGGAGAGACTCAAGATGATAATGTCTTCGGGAGAGTTTATAAGAGATTTTGAGAAAATTGAAATAGAAGTGAAGGTAACTGGAGCCGGTACCAAAAAAGTTGTTTGAGATTGCAATGCAACTCGAATAGTTAGAAAAGATCAGATTGTGCCAAGAAAAAGTGATGAATGAAGGCAGAGAGCCAATGACTGAAGGAGAGATTAATACCAAGAAAGATGATGAGGGAATAATGAGGTATTTCTACAGAATTTGGGTTCTAAATGTTCAAGAGCTTAAGGACGGGATCTTGGATGAAAGCCATAGTTAGAGGAATAAGATTTAGGGCAAACCCTGAATGTGATAATCAGGGAGGTCACCATCAAGATAGAAGGAACCCATCACATAATGAAGTGGAAAACAAGGATTTTAACGTATAAAATAACCCCAATTATGGGAGAAGGATGAAACATTTCATAATGAGAAAATAAAAGTCGATCAAGATAGGAAGAACTAGTATGGTACTCCTATTGGGCAATTCATGGACCTGCCTAAGCAAAACTTATACTTTTACCCCCAACCACCACCCTGAGGAAACAATGCGGTGGGAAATTCTTTCAGGACCTTTAAGTCGCTAAGCTCTCAGAGTTCTAAGGAACAAGTTGACCCAGTCGAGGCAAGAGCCTGGATAAAGGAAATAAAGGAATCATTTGAGATTCTAAATGATTGACGAAGCACAAAAGACTATTTTGCCACTTACCTTCTTAAGAGTGAGGCCACCCGTTGGTGAAAGGCTAAGGAAGATAAAGAGATAGTGTAGAAGTTTTAAAACCAGGCCAGAGGCAGACAAGTATGATGAATCATGAATCTAGGTTGTGAAAGTCGTCAAGGTTCATCTGAAGGACATAAATCCAGAATGACGGGATTTTTGAAATCAATGCTTATGTTGTGTTGGTTCATGAAATGGCTGTAATAGAAACGAAAATAACAGACTGAAAGGGGAAGGAGTACAAAAGGATATAAAGGAAATAGAGTTGAGAAACGATAAGGGAGTTAGGTATGTGAAACCCTAAGAAACCCTAGAAATAAATATAGAGAAGTGTGTCATCATCAGCGCGATAGTGACTGATCATAAGATAAAGTCAAGGTTTGAAGGCGTAAGCGATACGTATAATTAATCCCTTTTAAGTTGAGAGTATTCGATGAAACTTCGAGATAGACCGATGGATTAATAAGGAAACACGGATGGACTGAAGAGATAGGATAACAAGATATTAGGAAAATGGGATGAATGAAGTGACCTTCAAGAATGTGAAGTGTATGTAAGACCGATGGCTTGATACCCAGAAAGGGAGACGTCGGGTATAAAAGATATCCCAACATTGAGATGATGGTTGTGATAAATAATAGAGATAAATGAATAGTTAGAACTAAAAAGTTCACATTGAACACGACCAATATCTTCCAGAACATCCCTATTATCATTACCAAATCAGGAAAGAAAAGCGGATAACCATTGTTATCTTTTGGAGGCCATATGGATTGACCTCAACTTGAATAAGGATGTTATTGTGAAATTTGGTATAGATTATCGAGGTGGGAATGATTGAATAAGATAATCTATCAAGGATATATGACTTGATTTATCCATGGAAGGATGCAAGTACCTTTTTAAAGGTGGAATTAAGGATAGAACCTCGATAACTTGATATGAACCCTAGGGGAATACATAAAGGTTGGCATTTCACCCTTAATAGGGACAATATGAGTTTTGACAGTATGAATTGGAAAGGATTAAGGTAACAACAACCTTTAAGGATCAGTGGAGAAATTTTTCAGAAGTATATAGACAATGGTTCTAGTATTAGTAAATGGTATTTTGATATGCCCTGTATTTAGGGAATACAGGAGGAACGATTCAAGGATAACCTTAGAGGTTTTACAAGGAGAAAGGTAATATTCAAAGTTCTGAAGAATAGAAATTTTGATAAAGAAAATATGACGTGATTATAATAATGCTAGGTAGGGCACGTGTTGAACCATAAGAAAGTGTAGATCGATCCAATGAAGGTCGAGATTGGTGAAAATAAGAAGGAACCAAGATAAGAGACGTACTAAGTATGATCGAGAGTCAGTCGTGAAAATGTTCACATCTAAAGACTAAGGCAATAACTTATGGAAAAATGGTGATAATTTTTTTTTCTCACCAGAACTTAAGAAGAGAATTTTCACATAAGGAGTGATTGTAAATGAGGTAGAAAATTAGTTGAAGATCGTTCAAAAGACATTGATTGTAAGAAACTATTAATATCAGGAAAGGCCAATGAGGTGGCCGACACTCTAAGTGTAAGAGAGCAATTGTAGGCGCTCGTGCCAGAGGAATACAGTAATGATGGTTAAGTTCGTGAATGTTGTATTATGGTATGAATTATTGACATTCCTTTTGATGATTGTGTGATACTCAACCGTAATAGTAGTTTGGTAAAGATTTAAATCATGTAATCTCCATGAGCGGGCTATCTATCTTAGAAGGTCCTATCTTGAGATAAGCCAGGACCATGTTATGAAAGGACTAAATGAATCTTTGAGCTTCATGTCTCCCAATAAAGACATATGGTTAATAATGGTATTAACCTACTATCGTTGCTTTTATTGAAACTCTTCTACAATTCTATCTGCTTCATGTCATATATACGTCAAGTTCAGAAGTATTATTCATGAATCATGAATGGTGATTATGTTACCTCCTTAAAAGAATTCGATACGGTAGGTATGGACTCTGTATGGTTAGATATTAAGATTTCATGGAAAACGAATGACTATAGTAGGTCAGCGGTGGACCATAGTAATGCAACAATGATTCTGCGAGTAATGAGCCGATTACAACCGTGAAAGTTGTATTAGATTGGATGTTGAGATTGAGTACCACTAATCGGGTCGTGGTGATGTATAAGTTATTATTGATAGATCAACTAAGCCGAACATTTAAATATGATATATTTATTCCTTCTTATCGATAAAGAGTAGTATTACTATACAAATAAGGTTGTGGTATAACAATGGATTCTAGTAACGATGATGTCTAGAATGGAATCCCAGATTCGATTTTCGCTGTCGAGGGAGTTTAAACGGTGATTGTTTATAAGCTCGAGCAAGAGTATGGGTTCATAGAATGATGGACGGAATAGAAAAAGATTCGGGAACATGAATTGCGATGCTACAATACTTGATGTTAAGATATATACGTATATATGTTTTGTTCTCCTGTGATAAACCTCTAAGGTAGACTCCAAGACAGATTTTTTGTGGTAATATTTTTATATAGTTCTCTTAAATTCTTTTTTTTCTCTTCTTTTCATTTTCGTGTAAACTGAGAAGAACAACCCTTCCAAAAGGGGAGGTATAGCCGAATGACTATCTATCTGTGTGATAGAAGCCTAGTAGGATACCACATGTTGTTTAATTGATTGTCAAGTACTAAAGGCTGGCCACCTTCTGTACTAACTATGCAATAGAACAAGTGTTCATGATCATAGTGATCTCTCAATAAATTCTTTTACTCCTATATGATTAATCAAACTTTGGAAAATAGAATCAGCTAGAAAAGGAGTATTATAAATATGGTGGTATTTGGAATGGAAACATGTTCGTGATACTAAGGTTGACACGTTTATTAAAAGGTTATAAAAAAACTCTAGCAAGTAAAGGTATATCCAGAATAGTATTCTGTACGGAAGATGGTAACGATCGCAAACTGGAAAAGAATAAGTATTGAGAAGCGAAAGCTGTAGAGCTAGATGATATAATGATAGTCTGTGTGATACACTTGAAAGAAATTTGGAATGATCACTTAGCACAGATTGAGTTTTCTTACGACGATTAATGATATGACAGTGTCGGAATATCGCCTTACGAGGCCCTGTATGAAAAAAGATGCTGATCTCCCTTAAATTGGGATGAAGTTGGAGAACGCAAGATGTTCAGGTCCAAATTAGTCCAAATAACCAAGGACAGAGTAGATCTAATGAGAGGACAACTGGTAGCAGCCCAAGATCGACTAGTGAAGTATGTCGGTTTGGCCCAAAAGGACAAAAAGTATAAGTTAGGGAACCTAGTATTGTTAAAGGTGTTCCCTTGGAAAGGATTAATGAGGTTCGGAAAGAAAGGAAAGCTAAGTCCATGATTTATTGGACCCTTGGATATATTAAGACGTATTGGGAAGTTATCAAATGAACTAGCCCTACCCCCGAACCTGCAACAAGTTCGTAATGAGCTCCAAGTATCAATGTTAAGGAAGTATGATCCAGAGGCGAGACACATAGGGGAATATGAAAACGTAAACCTGTGACCAGACTTAGCCTATACGGAACAACCAGTGAGGGTTATGAATCAAAAAAGAACAAGTGTGTAAGAACATGGTTATCAAACTAGTCAGAGTTTGGTAATAGAATCACAATGTGGGAAAATTGACTTGAGTTAGAAAGTGCAAAAGTATCCCCAACTGTTTTCTATCTGATTCCGGGACGGAATCCTTTTAAGGAGGGGAGACTATAATAACCCCAATTTTTGGAAATTTTTGAAACCCTGATGAATAGTAACTTTTGATGATTTTGCTGATTGAGTAAAATTATCAGACCATACTATATAGGAGTACTTTTATGGAAATTCTGATATCGTATTAGTATTCCATAAAGTAAATGGATGTATGTAAAGGTTGTCAGAATTCGAATTCGAACTCGAACACTTTGTGTTTTTGCGAAAATCCACCAGATACCGAAAGAATTGAGTATAAGGTTACATGATTAAAAGGATTTAATTTTAAGGATTATAAGAGAAGATCATTAAAGGAGTATAAAATATTAAGAAAGGTTTATGGAAGCCCAAGTAGCAAGATCCCGGATATGATCCCTCAAACGATTAACGAGAACAAGAGTTAGGCGAACCATAAAACAAATAAGCGACCAAGAGACAAGCTTGTAAAAGAAGCAAGGGAGATTAATCAACTGGAGTAGAAACTAGATGACATCATCACTCCATAAGAATTAGACAAGTGGCTAGATGGTGAGGTAAGCATGGTGATGCAAGCATTAATCAAGATATTTATCCAAGATTAAACCTCCACCAAGTATTCTAATCACATTTTTTAACCAAGTAATCAACCAAGCAACTCCTTTCTTCTCTCCTCACCTTGTAGCTTCAACCTTTTCATGAAAAATGGAGGTTTAGAAATTCAAAGTCCAAGCTCCACACTTTCAAAAATTATAAGGTTTATTTCCTTAGCTTTCATAATTCATAACTTAGTTATGCTATAAGTTTGGATCCAAGATTCCAAGGTTTACCTAGTTAAACAATTCCTAAAAGTTTAGGGTGAACAGTAACTTCAATATCTAACTTTGTGTTTCTTGATTTTGATTAAAAGATCAAGGTTGTTTAAAGGTGGATCTAGTCTCCCAAAGACTTTCCAAGGATCTTTCATTGATTAAAAGCTTCAAGGAAAGTATAACTCTTCATGATCTTAGTATTAAGTTGTTTGGTATAAATGGTTATGATGATGGAATGATAGATCAAGTGTAGTAGTTGTTTTGTCATGTTGAGATCTTAGTTGTTAAGTGTTTTTGTTGATTTTAGGAGTTAAGAGTACCACTAGTTGTTCATTCTTGATGATTGTTGGTATGATTTGTGCTTATTTTAATGGTTTAATGTTGGTTGATGAGTGTTATTGTCATATGGTTGTATTGGGATTGATTGATGATGGCTTGGTGTTGAATTGGTTTGGAAACTTTTTGGGAAATCACGTAAACATAGCCGTCATAATGCCCGATTTACCTTAGACTGTTTTTGTTCTTAACTTTAGGAACCGTGAACTCACTTTAAGATTCTGACCTTTTCCATGTTTAGATAGTTCATGTTACGAGCTTCGTTTTGATATGCCGTTCTCCTAAATCCGAGTTACGAGCGATGAGAAACGACCATTTTAAGTAACGGCGTTTCGCGAGCGAACCCCGAAACCTCGAGTAACTTTGAGACCATAATTGAGACCCTTAAATGATTAATCGAAACACGAGAGAATTATGTCATGTGAATAAGGCAGTTAGTAAAGTTCTCTCAAAAGAGTCGCCTTAAAATTTGTAACGGTTAATTTATTAAAATTGGTGGAGCCGAGGGTACACGAGCGATTAACGCAAATCGTTAATTAGCAAATCTTGTGATATATTGGAGCATGTTGATGTGGTAAATATATGCATGTTGTGAAATCTTGATAATTTATCATCAATTCAAATGCTTATAAACTGCATAATACCTATGCTAGAGATAAGTAGTAGTTCATATACCCTTAGTATAGGGGACCCAAAGGTGAACATTTTTCTAAACCGGGAGTCGATGTTCCCGAGTATAATATATGTATATATATATATATAGTTTTCATAACTATTAATCGAATAAGGTATATTCGATAGTTTTGAATAATAATCAAACATTATTTTTGATTATTCAAATAAAGATTTTACTTTTGTATAAGTATATCTTTCGAAAATTATTATTCATTTCAAGTATTATTTCCAAAAACTTTTACTGGATTTATTTTGATAAAAACTATTTTTTATTTTAATATTATTTAAAGAATAATATTCAGATATTCTTCGATTATTTTAAAACGGATTTATTCTATTAAATCATCCTTACTTCAAATATTTTCAAAAATGTTTCGAGTCTTCAAAATGATTTTAAAAGTTAGAGCGGATCCCAAAACCCATTTTCAAATTTAAGATCTTCCTTTCGAAGGGGATTTAAATACTCGCTCAAAACCTAAGGGATCCGGCTCCATGGTGTATTTTTGGCGCAACGAAGTTGCTAATTTGATAAAAGAATTTGATTACTTGCCCAATGTTCGGGAAGTAAGACCAATCAAAATGCATCGACATAAGCAACATGGGCTCAGTGGTAGTCTATAAAACTGTAAGTGGCTCAGTGGGAGTCCAACAATGCGTAAGTGGCTGAGTGGTTGTCCAGCATAAGGTCCTAATAAGGCCAGGGTGATGACCAGTGGGGGATTCATCCATCTACTAGTAGAAAAGGTGACTTAATTGGTATTTTTGCCTGATCTGCAAGATATCAGGTTTATGCCAAGGTTTTCTTCTTTCCAAATTCATTGGATATTGCAACTCTGTTTATAATTTTTATAACAGAGGTTTTCAAGGAGTGTATGAGATATATATATATATATATAGGTGTATATATATATCAGGACTTAATGAAGTATCTCGTAACTTCATTTTTTTCAAATGATATTTCAAAGATTGAATCTATTCAAGTCTTATCTTGTAGTCTCATCTATGTGATGAACTTTTGAAACTTATTATACGTTGAACGGTGGTAATTCAAGTAGTATTCGAAAATGATATAAGTATATTGGAGTATCTTGTAACTTCATCTTTTCAACTTATATCTAGTAAATGATTATCTTATGCATGACAAAGATTTTCAGAAAAATGTTGAGACAAGGTTAGATATATGAGATCACCTTGCAACGATATTTTATACAGTTATAAACTGGAACTCTGAGTATATTATGCATGGAAGAGGATTTCCAAGATTTTGAAAAGTATATACACATATATACTGAATAATTTGCGACTTGGTCACGTTAAGATATCAAACTTGGCTCATTTCTGCTTGACCAAGACTTTCATGAGTACTACGAAAATGCTCCTATATTGTTAATTATTATACATGTTATTTCAGTGGGCTTGTTGCTCACCCTTGCTTTATTTTTTCATCATACAATAAGAGATAGACAAGATGAACATGACCAAGCTCCTAATTCACGAGCGGATAGGAATCGTTTCGCAGTTTCCTGTAGGCGTTGATGCCGCTGTAGCTGAGGTAGGCACTACAAATAGGTTAGGCTTTCAACTTTTGATGTACCAGACTTATGTATATTTATGAAATGTAATAATGGAAAAGAATATGTAAATTTATTGTGGAATGGCTTATAATTGTGGAATAAAATGACTTGTGTTATTTTTGGTATTCATCTCTGAGACTATAACTTGTGGTGTGTGGGAATATTGTGGGGTCATAATACGCAGTAGTTGGTTGTTTATTAAGACTAAGTGTTATTAAGGGAAATGGAACTCGTGACAACCCGGATCCCCGACCCTGAATTTGGGGGTGTTACAGAAATGGTATCAGAGTGAAGCGTTATAAACCTCAGAGATGATGTGACGTTAAAATAATAAGTTCACTAAGATAATAAGAACTCTTGCCAAGTTCATAGTTGGACTACCTAACTTAGTACTGACAGTTAAAACTCTTACGGGAAACCTTATGAATATCATGATAGAAGCGTAGTTCGTTATCGTATATGGTAGCGGGACTTCGAATCCTGAAGTTCAAGAGCAATAATGCGATGATGTTTTACTACATATTGGGGATCGGATTGTGGATCCAATGGAGCACCCGAACGAGGGACCAGATGATGTTCATATTAAAGATGTAGCGGTTGAGGATGTTATCCCAGAAGGGATTATTGCTAAGGAGGATCTAGTGATGGATCCTAACAAGATTGGAGAGATGATCACTAAGGAATTAATGATCGTAGTCAGGGTGACTACCAGAGATAGGATTGGTCGGTTACTACCGTAGGTACGTTCAAGTTTGCAAAGATAGCAGCCCCTTTAATGCGACGTACTCGTAAGACTGGGAAGTTCGAACGGACAGAGAAATGCGAGAACAGCTTTTAAGAATTGAAGAAAAGATTGGTGACGACCCCTATATTGGTATTTCTGGATATAAAAAGAGATTTTGTGATTTGTAGTGATGCTTCACACAAGGAATTAGGGTGCGTTCTTATACAGCATGGAAAGATAATCACGTTCGCGTCAAGACAATTTAGGGAATATGAAATTCGATATCCCCTGCACCTTTGGAAACCATCAACCGATCTGAAAAACCAACAACCTCGGCTACCAAGAACACAAACTAGGAAATTTTCGACCATCATTTGCCTCTATTCGAACAGTTCTCTCCACAACCCAACTTCCACAAAAAGCATTTTCATGCCATGGTGTATCGGTGTGTGTATGATTACCTTTTCCCCGATTGATTTTCAAGATGGAGTGTTAATTTTTGATGTTGTATGTGTTTATATACAGATATATCTCATTATATAGGAGATTAGTCGTTGGAATAAAGTTTTTCAAGTTTACCCTTCATTTTTAACGTTTGTTATATACAATTGATGGAATGCAATCACGTGTTAAAAAAATTAAAAGATAGTCATCTGGCTGCCTATTATTAAATCATAATCATTTTTGTGCAAAAAAATTATAACTGAGATCATATTCGTACAATTAAGTCTAGTTATTATATAAACTAGCTTTATTACACGTGCAAGGCACGGGCTAGCTCTATTTTGTAAAAAATATTACTGATTTTTTTATGCATATTTACGATATTTGTGTGTTATCGATACGATATTTTATGGTTCATGTTAGAAGGATTAATGTCACAACGAACATCCTTGAATTTATATTATTTCGCGAGTATTAAGTTTGGAGTACAATTTTACCAATTAAAATAATATTATCCTATCTTAATGATTTATTCGATTGGGGATATCAAAAGTACTATGTTCATAACATGATATAGTTAGATTAATAAATAATAATATAATAGTAATAAGTACTCGGTGATTAAAAAAATTATGATTTAACAGTAACTTATTATCAAAAACTTATTTAAATATTTTCCCCAAAAGTCATATAAATTAAAAAATAATTATAATAATGCTATTGTTAGGGGCTGTAAATTAGTCAAATTGTTCGTTAGCCACTAGAGTTCAGCCCGTAAAATATTTAAATTTGACTCGGTAATAATCGGCCGAGTTCGAGCCTGAGCTATTCGAATTCTTTACGGAGTCGAGCTCAAACTTCAAATCACTCGGCTAGGGTTCGCGAGCCTTATCGAGCATTTACTAATTTAATTTTTAATAAAAATAAATTTTATATAGAATTTTTTATTTTTAATATGTAAATTTAATAGAATCAAACTCGAGCCGAATGTGACAACCTCAATCTCGGGGTTAGGAAATGAGGACTCACACACCATTAAACTAATAATATCAACAGATATATTAAACTTCGATTAACTAATAACAGGATCTACACAAGATTAAGTTTGAGACAAGATTACAACTACCAACCAAAATAAATATATTACAACCCAAAATATTAATGAATTTAATTTCATTCGATTCCTAAATGGAACCGACAGATAACCCATTGTATCTAAACCAACTTAAAGAATCCTTCCATCTACTACACATGCTCACACTCACTGCTACCTGCTCTGGCATCTGAAATCCTATGACACGGTAGGGACTGCCAGGAACACTCATGCGAGCTGAACGCCTAAGTCTGACCATCTTCTTTCTTAACTGCCATGGTTAGAGCAAAGCAAATATAAATGAGCACAAAAGCTCAGCAAGTAACTACACAGCAGTTCTATAAAGCAATAATAATAGCAAAATATGAGGCATTCTACTTTTAAATCTCTAGGTGGCAGATTTCTATCTTTGGATATACAAATGTTATGAAGAAAGGTTTGGGCTTTCAAGAATCAAGGATCAAGATAGGGTGAAAGCCGACATTCATCGCAATTCAATAGCAGAAATCATATTAGAAAAGAATAATAATATCATGGAACAAGATATATGGTATCATGGCATCATTATTCAAATCAAAACTTTTTAACCAAATCATTGCTCAAAATCATTTATGACGCTACGAATTACAGCCGGTGATCAGCCTTGAAGTAATCCCGAACCTTGCTGGGTTCTAAACAATATTAGTGGGATCCCGAGTCAACTTTTAAGCCTCAAATAATAAGTATGGAAAGGACATGCATCTTAGTCCAGATCCACTATTCTCAAGAAATTTTTTTGCCCCTTTGGCAATTCTCAAGAAAACATTTTGCCCCTTTGGCAATTCAACTTTTAAAAACTTTGCTTTTTTTATAAGAATTAGATGCCAGAAAGAATAACATTTCAAAAGTTCTTAAGGCATGAAAGAATCATATCAATCTTTAAGGGATTCCAAACAATAAAACTACGATCAACAATTAGACGATTAGGATTACGAGATTCTTATCAAAAGAGGAACTATCCTCATACTATAGGGGTCGTCAAGGATGAATATCAATAATTCAACAACTAAGGAAGAAGTATTGAAAAAGAGTTATAACGATAATCAACAAAGGTAGGGGTGTCTGATATCAAGTGTAGTACATGGCGTACATCCAGTTACAAAGTTTGGATATGGAAATAAAGGATAGTTATCAAATAAATATAGTTCAAGGAATTCAAATTATAAGCAATGGTCAATATAGGGAATTATTGAAGCAATACTAGAAATCAAGTTCGAGGTATTTAAGAGAATTAATTATCAAGGCAAAGGTATTCAAGTTAATGAAGAATTCAGGTTACTCAAGACATTTCACAAGGGAATTCATAAAGGTTCTCTTAGGGTTTACGAGATCATAGGGTGACAAAGGAAATAGACAATGTAATCGGGTATGAATCAATCAAGTGGTTGTAAACGATCGAACAGGATTCAATAACAAGTTATCACAAGAATCAATATTAGGGTTTCTCAGAAATCAATAACAGGTTTATCACAAGTATAAAAAAATCACTACTTTATCATGGCATTAGCAATATCAATTCATAAGACAAGGCAGAGTTACTTGCCTTAAATCGCTTTCCTGCTTTACTAAAATTAAAACTGAACTACTGAAGCCGAACTACTGCCATCTAAGTTTCCTTTCCCTTTTCTAGCCTGAATGCCTCCACTGTTTGAGCCTACAATCCTGAACATAATCCCTAATTAGATACTTATTCGCACTCGACGTTCCCTGAACATCTAACGATTATCCCAACTCGCATTAAAGCTTAACTTATATACACGAGTATAATCACAGAATATTCACATAGCACTTAGTAGTATATACTTATATACTTAACTCGTATATTCAAGCATAATCATAGAGTACTCATATAACACATAGCGAGTATATACTGTTAGATATATTTGATAAAGTCATGTTTATTATGATTTGTGTTTAGTTTTCAGATCTTACTTAACAGGACAAATCCGTACTTAACTGGAAATCAGCACTTATACTGAAGACATAGCTTAAGATATCAGAACTTAAGTTATCAGAACTTAAGTGATCAGAAGATATTTATCAGGAGATAATATCAGGACTTAAGATGACTTTCAGATAAGACAGGCGGTTAATTGAAAGGAAAGAAGATCGAGACTAAGACAGAAAGAATTATGCATGAAGAAAGAATTCTGTGAAGAATAGAATACTTGGAAGAAAAGATAACTAGTTGATATATTTTAGGAAGCAGAATTATATTCTATATCAATTAGAATTTATCTTGTAACTGTGTAGTATATAAACACAGGCATAGGGTTTACACTATAAGTGTTATCATTATCGAAGTTATTATTCTTTGTAACCCTAGCAACTCTTGTGATAATTTGTTCATCACTGAGAAAGGACAGTTCCATATTGTAACAGAGTTTATTGTGTTGAATAAATCTGTTTTTTGTTACTTGAGTTCTTATATTCGATTTGATTGTGCTAAACACTGTATTCAACCCTCTTCTATAGTGTGTGTGTGACCTAACAAGGGGTATCAGAGCTTATCTGTTAACACACAAACAGTTTAAGATCCAAAAACAATCATTTTTGAAGAAGAAACTCCAACCAAGCCCACCAAAACTAAAGAACCTCCAAAAACCATAACCAATAGTCGATATGAGACTATAAGAGTTCCCATGTTGAAACCTTCTGAGTATTTCATATGGAAAGTGAAGATGGCTATATTTCTGGAAGCTACAGATCCAGAATATCTCGAGAGGATTAATGAAGGACCACATATGCCAACCAAACTCTCTGTGGAAGTTGCAGGTCAGCCAACAAAGTCTGTACCAAAGGAGAAAAGTGATTAAACTGCTGAAGATATCTCATCGATTGCAAAGGATACAAATATAAGACACTTGCTGCATAGTGCCATTGATAATGTCATGTCAAACGGGGTAATTCAATGCAGGACTGTAAAAGAGATATGGGATACTTTGGAAACAAGGTGTCAGGGAACTGATTCAATCAAGAAGAACATGAAGACTATACTCACTCAAGAATATGAGCACTTTGACTCAAAGCCTGATGAGTCATTAACTGATTTATATGACAGATTAGTAAAACTCTTGAATGATTTGTCACTAGTTGACAAAGAGTATGATATTGAAGATTCAAATCTTAACTTCCTGTTAGCACTTCCTGAAAGATGGGATTTGAAGGCCACAATAATAAGAGACAACTATAATCTTGACGAAATAACTCTTGATGAAATTTATGGGATGCTCAAGACTCATGAACTTGAGATGGAACAAAGAAGCAAGAGGATTGGAAGAAAGTCAAGGACAGTTGCTTTTGTGGATGAGGAGGAAAGTCCCAAAGTTGCTGCCTCAAAGAAAGGCAAAGGAAAAGCTCTTATCACAAACTCTGATACTGAGTCATCAAGTTTTGATAGTGATGATGACTCAGAAACTGAAAGTATATCTGAGATAGACCCTGATGAAGAGATGATGAAGCTGTGTGCTCTTATGGTAAAAGGAATCACAAAGATTGCATACAGGAAATTCAGAAGAGGAAAAAAGTTTTCCAGGAAAGGTGCAAGTTCTGAAAAGAAAGGTTTCAGAAAATATGAAGGCAAAGGAGGAAAGTCTGTCAGAGGAGATTACTCAAATGTTAAATGCTACAACTGTGGTGAGAAAGGCCACATATCTTTTGATTGTAGAAAAGGGAAGAGTGACAAAGGCAAGGCTCTTGTCACAAAGAAGAAAAGCTGGTCAGATGCTTCAGATTCTGAGGATGAGGATAACTATGCCTTGATGGCAAATATTGATAGCAGTTCTAATACTGCTGACTTAAAGGTACCTCAAACTACTTATGCCTTTCATACTGATGATATTACTGAGTTGAGAAGATATCTTAAAACCATGTTCATTAGTTATAAAGATCAAACTTTAACATGTGAAAGATTAACTTCTGAAAATCTTGCTTATAAAAAGAGGAATGATTATTTAGAAAAAGAGTTAGTCATGTTCCATCAAACTCAGAAAGATAGAGATAATGTCTTTTATGTTAGGGATGAAGTGTTAAAAATGAATGAATCTCTAAAAACTGAGTTAGAAAAGGAAAGAGAGATTATCAGGAAAGTAACTCAGGATATTCTTAGTAGTGGAAACTGAAAAGAGGGCTTAGGTTATGGAGATGATAAGAACAGTAAGAGAACTGTAGAAACTGAGCAAATCTGTGACAGAGGTTATTATGTGGATTTCTTTGAAGAACATTGTGAAGTTTTAAGCAAATCTGCAGGCAAAGTTGTTCTGAAAGGATACAGGCATGGTAACATTTATGAAGCCAAGCTTTCAACAAGTACTGATGGTTCTGCAATCTGTCTGTTGAGTAGAGCATCAATTGAAGAAAGCTGGGATTGGCATAAGAAACTCTCTCATTTAAATTTTAACAATATAAATGAACTTGTCAAGAAAGATCTTGTGAGAGGATTGCCAAAATCAGTATTTGCTCCTGATGGCCTTTGTGATTCATGTCAGAAGGCAAAACAAAGAAAATCTTCATTCAAGAGCAAGACTGAATCATCAATTCTTGAGCCTTATCACCTACTACATGTTGATCTATTTGGTCCAGTGAATGTCATGTCTATTGCAAAGAAGAAATATGCTATGGTCATAGTGGATGAGTTCACCAGATACACATGGGTGTATTTCTTGCACACAAAAAGTGAAACTGCATCTATCTTGATTGATCATGTCAAACAACTGGATAAATTGGTCAAAGATTCTGTGAAGATCATAAGAAGTGATAATGACACTGAGTTCAAGAACTTGATCATGGAAGAGTTCTGCAAAAACCATGGAATAAAGCAGGAATTTTCTGCTCCTGGAACTCCACAGCAAAATGGAGTTGTTGAAAGAAAGAATAGAACTATTATTGAAGCTGCACGAACTATGCTTGATGAAGCAAAGTTGCCAACCTACTTTTGGGCTGAAGCTGTGCAGACTGCTTGTTTTACTCAGAATTTAACACTTATCAACAAGCATGGAAAAACACCATATGAGATGGTGAAGAAAAAGAAGCTAAATATGAAGTATTTTCATGTATTTGGATGCAAGTGTTTTGTTCTTAAGACTCATCCTGAACAGCTATCTAAATTTGATCTAAAAGCTGATGGAGGAATTTTTGTTGGATATCCACTTTCTACAAAAGCCTTCAGAGTCTACAATTTAAGAACAAGGGTTGTCATGGAATCTATCAATGTCTCTTTTGATGATAAGAAGATTACTGGACTTGAAGATTTCAATGATCATGATCAGCTGAGATTTAAAAATGAAGCTTTAAATTCTGATTCTATAACTCCTGACAGTATAAAACCTCATACTGCAAACTCTGATGGATTAAACTCTGATGTCATTGAAAATGTGGTGACTACGCCAAAAGAAGATGCACCTGTACAGGGGGAGCATACTGAAGATACAACCGTATCTCAAGAAGCATCAGAACCCACAACAAGCTCTTCAAGTTCTGATTCGTCAAGTTCTGATGGGCCAAGTTCTGATAATTCTAGAAAGTCATGTTCTGATATTTCTGGAAACTCATATTCTGAAGGATCCAACTTAGAGAGCATAATTTCAGGGGGAGCATCATAAAATGTTGATGGAGACAGCATGGATCATGGGGGAGCATCCAATTCTAGAGAAAACCTTCCATCTGCAAGGAAGTGGACTAAAGCACATACACCTGACTTAATTATTGGAAATCCTGATGCAGGTGTCAGAACTAGAACAGCTACATCAAATGAATGCCTCTATCATTCTTTTCTTTCTCAGACTGAACCAAAGAAAGTGGAAGAAGCTCTTCAAGATGCTGATTGGGTGCAGGCAATGCAAGAAGAGTTAAATGAATTTGAAAGAAATTAAGTCTAGACCCTAGTGCCAAGACCAAAGAACAGGTCTGTTGTTGGTACAAAGTGGGTGTTCAGAAACAAAATTGGCAGTGTTGGCATAATTACAAGGAACAAAGTAAGGCTGGTTGCAAAAGGATACTCTCAACAGGAGGGAATTGATTATGATGAAACATTTGCACCAGTTGCTAGATTAGAAGCCATAAGAATATTTTTGGCTTATGCTGCTCACAAGAAGTTTAAAGTCTTTCAAATGGATGTGAAAAGTGCTTTTCTCAATGGAGAATTGGAAGAAAAGGTATATGTTGAACAACCTCCAGGTTTTGTAGACCCCAAATTTCCCAATCATGTCTACAAGCTTGATAAAGCACTTTATGGCCTTAAGCAAGCTCCAAGAGCATGGTATGAGACATTAGCTCAGTTTCTTTTGGAAAGTGGATTCAACAGAGGGACTATTGACAAAACATTGTTCTACCTCAACCATGGAAAGGACTTACTTTTGGTGCAAATATATATTGATGATATCATTTTTGGTTCTACAAATGACAAACTTTGTAAGAAGTTTGCCAAGCTGATGCAGTCAAGATATCAAATGAGTATGATGGGAGAACTTAACTATTTTCTGGGCCTTCAAGTCAAGCAGAATGAAGAAGGAACTTTTATTTGTCAATCTAAGTACACCAGAAATTTGTTGAAGAAATTTAGAATGCAGGATTGTACAAGTGCATCCACTCCTATGGCCACTGCAATAAAGTTGGATAAGGATACTGGTAAATCAGTAGATATTACTGATTACAGAGGTATGATTGGCTCTCTACTCTATCTAACTGCAAGTAGACCTGATATCATGTATGCTACCTGTCTTTGTGCAAGATTTCAAGCAGATCCAAGAGAACCTCACTTAATAGCTGTGAAAAGAATTTTTAAGTACCTTAAGGGTACAACCAATCTGGGATTATGGTATTCTAGAGAATCAGACTTTAAGCTAATAGGTTACTCAGATGCAGATTTTGTAGGATGCAAAATTGACAGGAAAAGCATAAGTGGAAGTTGCCAATTTCTTAGAGGCAGATTGGTTTCTTGGTTTAGCAAGAAACAGAAGTCAATTTCCACATCAACTGCAGAAGCAGAATACATTGCTGCAGAAAGCTGTTGTGCATAGATTCTTTGGATGAAGAATCAATTACTGGATTATGGGTTAGAATTTTCTAAAATCCCTATTTACTGTGATAATCAAAGTGCTATTGCTATGAAAGGTAATCTAGTTCAACACTCAATGAAAAAGCACATCAGCATTAGGTACCACTTCATAAGGGAACATGTGGATGAAGGTATAGTGGAATTGCATTTTGTTCCCACAGATCAACAACTAGCAGATATCTTCACAAAACCATTGTGTGAAGCTACTTTTACAAGATTGGTAAATGAACTTGGAATGGTTTCAGGTTCTTTCTCTAAATCTGCTTAGTTTATGTTCTGATACATCAGACTTTATGATCAGTATTTACAGATATTACCATCTTTGTGTATTTTGTGCTTAAATTGAAAAATTGCTTAATTGTTGATTGTTGTCTGATGTGAATTTCTAAACTCTGATAGTGATATGAATGTTTCTGTGACTATTCAATCCAATGAGGATAATTATGCTAGATGCTGAACTAGTAGTCTTTAATATACTAAAGATCCCATGTTTGAAGTAATTGTTTATGTGGAAAACTTTTAACACAAGCAAATTCTGATATTGAGCTTAGTTAAGTTTACTTTGTGTATCTTATTACTTAGTCAAAAACTAGAATAATGCTTCTTATCTGTTAAGTTCTGATGTTAGTAAATCTGGTGGATGTACTAAGTGCTGATAAGCCTCACTTATCAAAAGAAAAAGAAAAGAAATAAAAATCAGGTACTCCTTTGAGATCTAGAGTAAAAATGTGGAAGGGAAGACCCAAGTGCATTGCTGGTATTAAGTAATATACATTAGAAAAGCAAAATAAAATTTTCATGGTGACTTTTCACACTCTATGATTACTGGAGAAATACTCTGATAGCAGCATAAATTCTGATAAGCAGTCGTGACTCACTTACACTGAGAAGCCACTGTAAAATGGAATTTCAAAAGATGTATAAAATGAGCACAAAACAGTTGAGGTGAACTCATGCATGAACTCATTCTAAAGTAGACTTCAGAATAATGACAAATTTTGAGTAAAGTTCTTAGTTATGCCTTATTTCTAAGATGTACTGAATTGAATCAGACTTTACTCTTTGTCTGATATTTAGCTTAATGCACACACATACACTCCATATGAATGATGAAAATTACTGTGGTAATAAATGTTGTTTTAGATGAACAATTTATGTGTCAGATTGCATAAATTTTGAGGACAAGTTCTGATGGAAGTTCTGATGATTAAGTTCTTATGAAACCATATCAGTATTTGTGTGAAGAATTACAGGAATACACATTCACTTTTCGAGTTAAGGAGCCATATTCTGATGACTTTTAAATCCTGATAATAATCAAGTTCTGATGCTGATGTGGCAGTATTTATTTACTTGGTTTATTTTTGGTCATTACTTGAACGATAATATATTACAAAATATTGGTTAATGTAAGATAAAACAGTCATAATCATTATGGGTTAGTGGTTAGCGTGTATGTCCTGAAAAATTGCATGTGCAGGGTAATTATTGCTTATTTTACGTGCTCGTTAACTCTTTTTCTAACCGTTTATTGACTGTTCACATGGTTCCAGGTATAAAGTGTATCCTATGCTTCAAAAATACAACTTTTGGGTGGAGAGCGTATATATATGAGAGATAAAAGATTTTCTAATCTTTTACTTACTTCTCTATTCTAAATCTCTTTTTTTTTCTCTCTCTCTCTCTCTCTCTTTTATTTTCTGAAGTTGTTTTTCTCTCAGGACGTTTTACAAACACTTTGCAAACATTCTCTTATTCACTTAATTTATTACAGAGATGGCACCAAAAGACGTAATTTTTGATGGAGCTAAGTTTGTTCCTAATAACTTCTCCGCTATTCTTAGCAAGTCAGAAGCCCCATCAGAACTTCACTTCATTCAGGACTTTCTTGCTAGTTCTGATATTGGGTACGCTTGACTGAACCTGATGCAGTCTCTGGTACTCAAGTACTGGAGTTCTGGAGAAGCGGAGTATATGATGATGGTGGTGCTCAAGGGTCCCCAAGTATTATTTTTTCATCAGGGGAGGATGAGCATATTGTGACATTGGCTATAGTTCGACAAACATTGCAGCTGCCTGAGAACTGTGTTTATTCTACTGTTGACGAACCAGTTCTTCAAAACATGATGGCCAGTCTGGGGTATGAGAGGTCATTGGCCAAGCTAGATCAGTTGAAGAGATCCTACATAAGGAGGGAATGGAGTTTCTTCTTTAACTGCATAACCAAGGCTTTTGCAAACAAATATTCTAATTTCGATGCAATTCCCATATTCAGCCAACAAATCGGGTATGCTCTCATAAATCAAACTGATTTTGATTATGCAAGTAATGTCTTAGGTTTTATTGGGGATAGAATGACAGAAGATAGAAATACTGTTTATTTTTCTAGATTCTGTCAGCTTATCAATAGTTATTGTTGTGATGATAAGCCCCAATCGGCTAGTGAATTAATTTCATCATTCAGACTAGCTAAAAGAGCTTTTAATGACTTATTATCTACTGATAATAAGAAGGTTGTGTTAAGACCCCTCCTAGTTCCTTTATCTGTCAAACAAGCCTTACTAACCTACGATCCAGTTAAATACACTGAACTATATCCTGATGTTCAACCATTCGAACCTCATCCATCATCACCTACCACCTCTACACAAACACCTCAAACTTCTCAACCTCAACCTTCAGATCCTACAGTGCAGCCTTCATCTTCCGAACCCAGGAGGACTAAGAAAGTACCTCAGACTCAACAGAAGAGAAGGAGAATTATTCTGCGAGATGAATCAGATACTGAGGAACAGGTTCCCATATCAGAACCTGTTGTTGTAGAAGCTGAGAAGGTTTCTTCTCAGAAAGATACTGCAACCGGGAGTTCTAGGCCCCTCAAAAGGCTTGGAAAGTTAAAATCTGATGATAAAGCTCCTACAGTGTCTCCACTTTTGAAGAAATTAAGGAAACAGAGAGCTCATAGGAACATAGTTGAGTCAGATTCATATGTAATGGAAGCAGCTAAGGAAGGGGATCAGGAATCTCTGATCTCAACAGAACCAATTATTATCGAATCACTTCCTTTTGCACAATATGAAACTGCTCAAGACAAAATTCCTACACCTAATATGTCACCTATAGTTGATCCAGTTGATACTGAAGAACCAGGTACAAGTGCTGAAATTGATATTCATAACTTGATTGTGCCTGAAGTTTTGTACTTGGAAGCTCCACCAATTCAACTCACTCCACCAACAACATCAATTTTGGATGTTGATCAGAACCTGGATGCAGATCAGAATTTAGAGGATGATGATGAAGCCTCTATAGCCTCTCATACTGCTGTTTTATCCTAGGATGCTGATACTGCAGGCACTACAAGTTCTGATGCTGCTAATGAAGAAATTACTGGTGAAGCTGCTGTTAATTTAGATGCTGATGCAGCTGGTCCATCAGGACATGCACCTCAACAAACAATTACTAAAGCTGAATTAGTTAAGAAGTTTGTTATAGCGGAAGCACCGGTACCTTGGAGTGAAACTCCTAGAGGAAAGGAGTGGACTAAGGAATGGAACACAGTTAGTTTTGTTCCTTCTGAAAAGATTCTTGCTGAGCATCTGGCAAAAGCTGATGAAATGCTGATAAATGATGATTTCAAGGCACAGCTGAGAGTTACTGCATTGAGTACTAGGCACCTTCAGGGTCAACACTCAACAACTCATACCAAGGTGAATAAAATTCAAGAAACTTTGATCCAGCAAGATATGAATGTGAAACTTGAAAATAACAGATTTTTCAAGCCAGCCTTTGATAGAATTGCCTACATTGAGAAAAATCAGGAGACGCAACAAACTCAAATTGAAGAAATTCTGACGAATCAAGCTTCTCACCAAAATCAACTGAATGAGATCCAATCCTCAGTGGAATTACTTGTCTCTCTTCTTGTACCTGCTGATGCCAAAAGGGGGGAGAAAGTGAATAAGTCCAAATGCAAATCTATTCAGACACTAAAAGGAAAAGATGATGGAAATGATGACCAGGGAAACTCTAACAAGGGTAGAGGTCAAGGTCAAGGCAAAGGATTTTCATCAAGTAAAGCTAGAATTACAAGTCAAGGAACAAGTTCTGATACTGGGAGAAGAATAAGTTCTGATACTGGTAAAAGGATAAGTTCTGGTGAACATTTGGAACTTGATGAAGAAATTTCAAAACAGTTATTTCTTAAAGAAAATTTAGGAATGGACTTTGAGAGTCTAAAGGAAGAAGAAGCTAGACTCAAAGCAAAAGGTGTCAAGACAAAATCTAAAACTTCTGTTGTTGAAAAGAAATTTCTAAAGCCTAAAGGTATTGTGATAAAGGAAAGAACAAGTTCTGAGGCAACCAAAGCCAAATCAAAAGTGGAAATTGATCCAAGGTCCAAGGGCAAAGAAAAAGTTGATGAACCTGTAAAGGTTTATATGCCAGTCATGGATGAAGAAATAATTGATGATGAAGAAGATGCTAATCTTACTCTGATGCAAAAGAAGATTTTTCAAACAACCTCTGACATGGCTCATGTTGTTCAGAGTCAAGATATAGTAAGTTCTGATATGACAGTGAAGCAAGCAACCTCTGACATAGCTCAAGTTGGCTTGATATCAGAAGATAAGGAAAAGGAAACCTCTGACATTGCTCATGTTAAACCTTCAAAGATACTCCTACCAGGATTCACCAAAGCTAAACAGACTCAACCTTTGAAGACTGTAACAAGTGGTTTTGAAGCAAGAGTTGTTACAGGAAAGGAAGCAAGAGATAAATCTGGGTTGGGTAGTTCTGATGAAAGAAGAGTACATAACACTACCAATGATCCGACTTTCTTAATTGAACCAGGTGTTGGAGCAACTCTTGAAAGATTGAATCGACTTGAATATGTACGAATGGTTTACCATACCTTTTTGAAAGAACATATCTTGTTATATTTTATGATAGATGGAAGGGTATACCAGATTAAGTAGAATGCTATACCACTGAAGTATTTTGAGGAACTGGAACATGTTCTATACCTAGTTCAAATGAAAGACAGATTAATAGATAGTGATGTAGGGTATTTAAAGTCTCAAATTCAAAGATAGAAGAAGCTTTATTCTGTAAAGTCTGACAGCACATACTGTCCCAAGTACAGAGATCACAAATGTGATATTGTCGAAATGAAGCCTAACTCTGCTAAGATTATAACTACTTTTCTGGGTTATAAAGCTGTGGAATTCAATCTAGAGTCTGACAAGGCATATCTGATCAGACTAGATCAGGCGATAAGAAAATCTAAGATAAATGATCTCAGAGCAGCTATTTTTCAGACTGGAGAAGATACAGCTGAATTTATAAATGCTAAAAGGAGGATGGTTAATGAACTTGAATATGCTGAGAGATGTTTGTTGAAGAACTATCTCAGAACAACTCCTGATATCAAAGAGATCAGAAATTGAAGCCAAGTCAAAGATCTACAACTGCTTAAATTCTGAAGTGTATACAGACTGAAGCTGTTATCAGAAGTTTAAGATGGTAAAACTGAAAGGACTGTAAGTTGTAGTTATCTAGTCAAATTCTCATGCATTAGTACTTAATGTTTTTGACATCATCAAATATCTGTTGAACTTGTATATTATGCTAATTTACAAGTTGGGGGAGATTGTTAGATATATTTAATAATGTCATGTGTAATATGATTTGTGTTTAGTTTTCAGATCTTACTTAACAAGACAAATCAGTACTTAACTGGAAATCAGCACTTATACTGAAGACAGAGCTTAATATATCAGAACTTAAGTTATCAGAACTTAAGTGATCAGAAAATATTTATCAGGAGATAATATCAGGAGTTAAGATGACTTTCAGATAAGACATGCGGCTGATTGAAAGGAAAGAAGATCGAGACTAAGACAGAAAGTATTATGCATGAAGAAAGAATTTTATGAAGAATAGAATACTTGGAAGAAAGATAATTAGTTGATATATTTTAGGAAGCAGAATTATATTCCATATCAATTAAAATTTATCTTGTAATTGTGTAGTATATAAACACAGGCATAGGGTTTACACTATAAGTGTTATCATTATCGAAGTTATTATTCTTTGTAACCCTAGCAGCTCTCGTGATAATTTGTTCATCACTGAGAGAGGACAGTTCCATATTGTAACAAACTTTATTGTGTTGAATAAAATCTGTTTTCTGTTACTTGAGTTCTTATATTCGATTTGATTGTGCTGAACACTGAATTCAACCCCCTTCTACAGTGTGTGTGACCTAACATATACTTATATAATTAAATCTATATCTTAACAAAACACTCACGATCTAAATAACTCGACAACCAAACAATTATTCCTTCATTTTTAACTATAAAATTCAAACCAAAACAAATGGTACTGTAACACCCCCAAATCCGGGGTCGGGGATCCGGGTTGTCACGAGTTCCATTTCCCTTAATAACACCCAATCTTAATAATTAATCAACTACTCTGTACTGTGACCCCACAATAAACACACACACCACACGTTATAGTCTCAGAGATGAACATCCAAAAATAATCACAAGTCATTTTATTCCACAATTATCTGCCAATACGCCTTAAAAGGTTTTCTGAATAAATTTACATTTTCTTTGCCATTATTACAATTCATAAATATACATAATCTGATACATCAAAAGTTGAAAGCCTAGCCTATTGGTAGTTCCTACCTCAGCTACAGCGACATCAACGCCTATAGGAAACTGCGGAACGTTTCCTATCCGCTCGCGAATTGGGAGCTTGGTCCTGTTCATCTTGCCTATCTGATGTTGTATGATGAAAGAAGAAAGCAAGGGTGAGCAGCAAGCCCACCAAAATAATATTTATAACAACTTACAATATATGAGCATTCTCATAGTACTCAAGAAAGTCTTGGTTAAGAAGAAATGAACCAAGTTGATATCTTAATGCGATGAAGTCGCAAAATATTCAGTATATATATATATATACTTTTCAAAATATTGGAAGTCCTCTTCCATGCATAATACACACAGAGTTCCAGTGTATAACTGTATAAAAATACCGTTGCAAGGTGATCTCATATATCTAACCTTGTCTCAACATTTTTCTGAAAATCTTTGTCATGCATAAGATAATCATTTACTAGATATAAGTTTAAAAGATGAAGTTACAAGATACTCCAATATACTTATATCTTTTCCAAATACTACTTGAACTACCACCGTTCAAGTTATAATTAGTTCAAAAGTTCATCACATAGATGAGACTACAAGATAATACTTGAATAGATTCAATCTTTGAAATATCATTGAATGAAATGAAGTTACGAGATACTTCATTAAGTCCCGATATATATATACACCTATATATATCTCTCATACATTTCCTGAAAACCTTTGTCATGTAAAATATGAACAGAGTTGCAATATCCAATGAATTTTGGAAAGAAAAGAATTTTGGCATAAACCCGATATCTTGCTGATCAGGCAAAGATACCAATAAGTAACCTTTTCTACTAGTAGATGGATGAATCCCCCACCGGTCATCACCCTGGCCACATAAGGACCTTGTGCTGGACCGCCACCCAGCCTCTTACGCGTTGATGGACTGCCACCCAGCCACTTACACTTTGATAGACCGTACCCCGGCCTGTCGCTTATGCCGACTCAATTAGATGGGCTTACTTCCCGAACGTTGGGTAAGTAATCAATTCATTTGTTTTCTCAAAACAGCAATCACGTTGCGAATGTAAAATGCACCACAGAGCTGGATCCCCCAGGTTTTGAGCGAGTATTTAAATCCCCTTTGAAAGGAAGATCTTAAATATAAAAAAAATGAGTTTTGGGGTCCACTCTAACTTTAAAAATCATTTTGAAGACTCGAAAACATTTTTAAGAATGTTTGGAGTACTGCTGATTTATTAAAATAAATCAGTCCCGATATATTAGAAAATATCTGAATATTATTATTTAAATAATATTCTCATAAAGATAATCCTTATAAAAATAATCGAAGTAGCAGTTTTAAAACTTATACTTGAAATGGATATTAAATAACCAAAGATATACTTATATGAAAGTACTATCTTTATTTGAATAATCGAAAATAAGTTTGATTATCGAAACATTATTCTTTAATAAAATAAAGAATATTATTAAATAATAAGCGGAGTCATAATACCTCGAATGAATATTATAAATAATATTCATTAAATAAAATAAACGGAGTCATACATCCTCCAATGAATAACCAATTAATAATCATTAAATATAATAAACAGAGTCATAAGTCCTCGAATGAATATTCAAATAATATTCATTAAATAAAATAAAGTTATCGAATAAACCTTATTCGATTAATAGTTTGGAAAACTATAACCATATATATATAAATATATATATATAAAATCTACTCGGGATCTCCGACTCCCGGTTTTAGAAAATATTTTCACCTTTGGGTCCCTATACTAAGGGTATATGCAAGTTACCGCTATTCTCTAGCATATGTATTATCAACTGAACCAACAGATATATATGGCAAGAATACGAAACAGGCATGCATATATATACCATATCAGCATGCTTCAATATATCGCAACATTTGCTAATTAACCAACATGCATCTATCACAAGATAATGCATATACATAAATACATCACAACAACAGTATAACGGGTAGAAAACTTGCCTGAGCGACTGGGGGTTACGAATGGCTCGGGACGAGTCTGGTAACCTATAAGCAACAAGTAAGTTGGAATTAAACCAAAGTCACTTGTAAATCTATACTCTAACCAACTCAGACTCTAACGCTCGTTTTGCGCTTACTGATTCTCTTAAGTCACTCGAGTACCCTCGGCTCCACCATTTTTAATAATTTAACCATTACGAGTTTTAAGGCGATTCCTCCGCGAGTGTCTTACCAACTGCCTATTACACCTTACATAATTGTTTCATACTCCAATTAGTCCTTTAAGGTCTTTAACCAAGGTTTCAAAGTAAGGCGAGGGGTAATGGTTCGGTCGCGAAACGCCGTTACTTAAAACAGTCGTTTCTCCTAAACCGTACATCGGAATCAAACGAACTACATATCAAAACGAAGCTCGTAACATGAACTATCTAATCATAGCAATGGTCAAAACCTAGCAGTGAGTTCAAGGGTTCTGATGTTAAGAACAAAAACAGTCTATGGTAAATCGGGCATTACGACGGCTATGTTTACGCGATTTCCCAAATTTAAACCATTCCAAAACAACCACCAATCAACCCCAAATCAATCATACAACCAACATCCATCCAAAACACACTCCAACAGCCCCAACAACTCAATATTATCAACTTTATACTACCCTCAAACATGAACTAAAAGCTATACTTAAGTTCATTAACCAATAATCAAGATTTACAACTTCAAACTCATTACAAATCCAACCACACTCTAAGTATACCAGGATCATGTTCCTCATGAACTATAACAATCAAAACCATTCCTAATACTCAAAAGTAAAGCTAGGGTTTGAAGTTTTATACCTTCTTGAAGCTTTTAATCAATGAAAGATCCTTGGAATGCCCATGGAAGCCTTGATCTATGCTTAAGCTACCTTGTCCTTATAATTTTTGAAGGTGTGTAGCTTGAGTTTTTGAAAAACTCCTCCTTGTTTTTCTTTCAAAAGCCGAGAGCAAGATGAAGAAGATGAATTTTTTTTTGTGTTTTGCTTTGATTTGTTTTGGTTGGTTGTTTTTAGCTTGCTTTTGGTTAATTACCTTTTTAACCATCAACTTTGTGTGGTTCTAAATCAACCACACCTCCTTCCCCCTCATGTCATGCTTATGTCACATTTGTTATGTCATCATCCCTTACTTGCCCTCTTCTCATTGGTTGGGTGACATCATCCCCTCTAATCTCTTTGATTAGCTTTCTAATTGTTTGCCTAATGACCGCTGATCTGTTATACGGTTTGCTTAACTTTCGTTCTCGTTTCTCGTTTGAGGGATCATACACGGGATCTTATTACTTGGGTTCCCTTAACCTTTCTCAATACATTATATTCCTTTTATGATCCTCTCTTATAATCCTTGAATTTAAATCCTTTTAATCATGTTACCTTATACTCAATTCTTTCCGTATCTAGTGGATTTCCGAGAAAAATCAAAGTGTTCGGAATTGGATTCTGACGATCTTTACATACACTTATATACCATATAGAGTGCCAATAAAATCTCAGAATATCCATAAAAGAAACCCTACCTAGTATGGCATGAAAAATTTTCTCATTCAGCAAAAACACTATTCATAAGGGTTTCAAAAATTTTCCAAAAATTGGGGTTATTACAGGTACCAAGCCAAGAAATCAACATGCAACCACTTAACTTGACATGCAACTAACCAAACATCTTTTAAACACCAAATAAATCTTACACAAACCATATAATTAGACTCTAAAATCAAATTGGCCAAATAACTTGAATTAACCCTTTTTAATACCATATACCATTCGGCTTTTTCAATAAAACACAAATAATTTATCAAATATCGACATGAAAGGTTCCATTTACAATTTAAACCTATTTTAATCCATTCCAAACTAGAACACTTCTTGAAATCATTTATTTTAAATCAAAAACCGAACCAAAACATTATTTTTGAATAAAATCTTAACATGCATAAATCCAATCATTTATTCCTTTGAAAACCGAATGAAATCCATGCTTTTAATAATCAAAACTTAACTTATTCATACTTATCTACTCACATATCCAATATAAACCAAATTCTATTTCCAAATAAACAATAACTCAATTAACAACAAAACAACTTGTAGAATCGACATGCAATCAATCAACTCAACATGCAATACTCTAAATCACAAATCCAACTTAATTAAACCCATGATCTAATCATTTAACCCATATTCTTTCCAAACCAAACAAAATATAACTTGATTACACTTAGGACTTTTCATGCATGCAAGGAAACCAACTCAAAAACAAAGGTTTATATATATATATATCATCAAAACCAATCGAATATCAAAACCCTTTTGAAAAACTCATTCATTCGAACCAAAAACCAAATCTTTGAACCAAAACCCTTTGTAAAATTTGAATCAAAATCAAAACCCACCTTTTAATAGCAAAAGTCGAACCTATCTCCAAAACAAAACCAAGAAAATCACACAACTTATGTACTATAATCTCTCTTAAGATCATACACTAAGAAATTATATTTTCTTAGATATAACCAAGAGATGTTGATGCAAAAACTCCCTTAGGCCCTGTTGGGCCTTGGTTAGAGGGAGTGTCAGAGGAATTCCAACCATAGTTCATAGGATTTGAGTTAGAACCATGTGTCGCAAGTTAGTTCAAGTCAGGGCGTTTTCTGCCCAGAAAAACAGGGGAACCATGGACTTTAAGCTTAGGCCCAAGGAGGCCCAAGATAGGCCCTTGAGCCACATCAAGTTTGGGAGATGCCTTATGGTCAGAAGAGTCTAGTGTAGAAGTTTTGGAGGTAAACTTGTAGTTTAAGAGTGTCTAATGCACTCAAGAAACCATAGATGTCATTCTAAAATTTACTCCAGTGAGCACTTTCACTTACCACATAGTTTTAGAGCACTTATGAGTGAGACCTAGGTTGACCACTATGGTTGCAAGATAGTATAAAGCCATTAGAGTTAAAGGCCCAAGTGAGGGTCAATAGGTTTTGGATAGTTTAGTAAAGGCACATCGAGTTAGGAAGCCAAAATTTGGAGACTTTGTCTAGTTTAGCGACCATGTGACTTAAGTTGTGGGTCGAGATCATCCAAGCCTAGTGTTGCATTATGATGTGTGTGATATTATTTGATATTAAAATATGACATGTGAGTATATGTGGCTATGTGGACTATGGTATTAATAAGGTGATTATAATTGAGTGCATATAGGCCTAAGTGCCATTTGTGTTTAATTCTGGGTTGTAAATAGGTTGAGTTGGTGAGAATATATTATAATGAGGTTATTATTATTTATGTAGGATCTCGAGATGAGGGTAAACTTTCCATAAAGGTCGAGTAAAGCTTCCAGTTGCTCCTACCATCCAGACCAGACTACCCTTTCTCAAGGCAAGTGATTCAACCTGTCTTTCGTATTCACTGCAAATGTGTAATAATTAGATCATATATATTGATGCGATTATCCTGAGTTATCTTGATATACTTGAACCAAGCGATTCTTAAATCTATCTTTATATAATATAGGAATGCCGTGAACCCTCAAGTACATATTGCAAGTAGATCAAAAGTCGTATCACGCTAGTATATCAAAGTAAATGGAATGCCATGATAAAATAAAGATTCTTTATAATATATGATTGATCCTCTTGATTAACATGCTATTGATTCCTACAATATTGACATCTCACCCTGATGCTTGAACCCCAATAGAAATTATACTTTGATACCTAAAAGCCAAATATTCTTCAAAGTTGTTCTTAATTGATTGATAACCCTTTTTCTTGCCCTAAAGTTCGACAATCCTGAATTATCTTGAGCTAAAGATCATTTCTTCATACCTTAACACCCCTAGTATTCATGAAGCTTATCTTGTTGATGTTCTAGTACTTGTACCTTGTCAAAAACATTTGCTTTAAGCCTAGTTTGGCATTATTCTTGCATATTATCCAATAGCCTTGCTAAATCTCCTTGTCAAAGTTCTTGTTTATGGAAACCTCTCAATTACCCTAATATAGTAAAGTCTAGTGGATCATGGCCCTGAGATTTAGTGTCATATTTCCAATGTTTCAAGTTGATCTATAATCCCTTGATAAAAATGTTTTCTACTTAAGAGATTTTATCATAAATCGGCATCAGTTTTTGAAATAATTAAAATATGGATTTTCAGTCCCAAATGGGGATAAATGTTTTCTTTGAATAGTGGATCTGGACTGAGACGCGAGTCTTTTCCACACTTATATTGTAGGCTTAAAAGTTGCCTAGGGATCCCATTAATGTTTTAGAACCCAGCGAGGTTCGGGATTACTTCGTGGCTGATCACCGGCTATAATCCGTAGCGTCATAAAATGATTTTGTTTAAGTTATGATTTTGAAAATGTTTTGATTCATGCAAATGATGCCATCACTCATAGTTTTATCTCTTGTTAACATTGGTTATGCCTCCGCATTGTCATTCTTTTATATATATCTCGATTTATATTTTGTACCATATAGTTTAGCACTTGTTGAGTATTTGGCTCACTCCTTGCTTTACCTTGATATTACAGCTAGCAGCTATGGTTAGATTCAAGTAGACAGCACGTAAGACCTATGACGCCGATGCGTATGTCCGAGCTCAGGTAGAATAAGAGATAGTTTTGTGTGAGGACTCGATATTAAAATCAGTTGTAATAGATGGTAGTGTTGGGCTGTTTTAAACCCTAAACTGTAAGATCTTGGATTCAGTTATGTTTACTTTCTTTTAAATATTGTAATAGTTATATTTATTTTGTTTGTTAAGTTGGGGGTGTGACATGTTTTGGCATCAGAGCTACGGTTTAGAGTCCCTGGACAACCCAAATAGGTTATAGGATATATGTTTAGGCTATAGATAATATGCGAGAGAGTAGGTAAGTAGATTTAATATTATTAATACTCCTCTTATTGGTTTGTCAGCAAAGGGCGCATTCCTCGTCATCCTCTGGGTCGGACGACACTATTGCTTTTTCCGTGTATGCTGAGTTGAGGCGCGAGTTTGACATGCTTCAGGGAAAGTACGACCGACTGATAGACTGACTGAAGAACGTGTACCCGAACAGCCGAAACTATGAAGGGAAACCTAAGGAGCAGATGACTGCGAGACTTAAGACTTTGGTTCAGTACATCAACACTAAGCTTGAGGAGATGCCATCACACCGAGATCGCACCAGCCAGTATATCATCCAGATGGTGGCGGATGAGCTCTAGAGCATTGTGAAGACGCTTCGAGAGGAGAAGACTACCAAACCCCGTTCTGATGGAGTGGAGCCTTAGTTCTTTCCATTATTTACCTTTCATGTTGTTGTATTATCAGACTTCGTAGAATTCCCAGTTGTTTCCTTTAAATAAGCATGTTGTTCCTAGAATCAAACTTCGTCCTAATCCCAATGTATTGTGACCTTAAAATTTCAATTATTATGCACTATCGTTCCACTTGCTCTCAACTGTTATTTTACGCCTTTGTATGCATCACCATATCTGTTTAATTCGAAACTTGACCCCATATATAAATAAGAATGCCATGCGATACCCTCGAATTATTTCATTATTCATACCTGTTTTAATATAACTCTTATTTCAGGATCATGCCACCCAAAAAGAAGAACCCAACAACCACATCTACCACAGATCCAAATATTCTTCGATTACTGGAAACTTTGCAACAACAAACCGATGTTATAGCTCAACAACAACTAACTCTTCAACAACGAATTGAAAACCAAGATAACCATGAACCACACCAACCACCTGATCCACTAGTACCACCTTGACAAGTTGTCACTTTCAAGGCTTTTCAGAATGTGAATCCACCTGCATTTCATGATACCACTGATCCAATAATAGCTAACACATGGATTAAGGAAATGGAAAGGGCTTTTGAGTTGGTACAGTTAGGAGACGATCAGAAGACGCCATATGCTACTTACTTCTTGAAGGGCGAAGTCATCTATTGGTGGGAATCAGTAAAAGCTATGGAAGCAACTCAGCAGGTTTCTTGGGAAAGATTTATGAAGTTATTTCTGGAAAAGTATTACCCTAAGTACATGCAGAATCAGATGGAGCTTAAATTTCTTGAGTTGAAGCAAGGGAATATGTTTGTACTGGAGTATGAGAAGAAGTTCACTGAGTTGTCAAGGTTTGTGACAAAGTATACCAGCACTGAGGAGGAAAAAGCAAAGAGATTTCAACAAGGATTGGAGCCTTGGATCAGAGATAGAGTGGCTATATTTCAACTTGATACTTATGTGGGAGTAGTACAGAAAGTTGCTCTGATTGAGAATAATGGGATGCAGTCCAGAAAGGAAAGGGATAACAAGAAGAGAAAGGTTCAATATTATGGGGAAAAGTCTGAAGCCGAAAATTCACAAGATCAGAATGTAAAGAGGATTAGATTCCATAAGGGCGTAAATTTTCAAAAGAAGGGAAATTTGGGAAAAAGACAAGAATCGAAGGGGAACAACCAGGCAAGCCAAGGACAAGTTGGAGAAAATAGATTCCAGAAATCGGAATGCAAGCATTGTGGAAGGAGGCACCCCGGAGTGTGTAATAAGCTGAGCATGACATGCTATAGGTGCAACCAGAAGGGACATTTGGCAAATGAGTGTAAGATGCCGAAGCCAGGTGTTACATGTTACAAGTTTGGAAAGACTGGACACATAGCTAGGGAGTGCAAGTCAACCGGACCAGTCAAAGCTCTAATGAATGTGGTAAGTACCAGTGCAAGCGTGCCAGCCGAGGTATTGGCATTACCTCCACCACCTACAACAACTCCGCAAGAAACAACAAGGACATTCGATTTGAAAATGAAGGATGCTGTTCAGAACTCTGAGGTGATAGCAGGTACACTTTTACTCAATAATGTCAAAGCTAAAGTATTGATTGATTCGGGAGCAACAAGATCTTTCATATCAGAAACTTTTGTTGATAAACTTCAATGTGATAAAATGATTATGAGCGAGGTAGTAAATGTGGTAATTGCGAACCAAGAGAAGATTCCTGTGAATCATTTATGTCTGAAGTGTGAGATTGATATTTCGGGGCATAAGTTTTCGGCCGACTTGATACTCTTCAAGTTGGGAGAGTGCGATATAATTTTAGGAATGGATTGGTTAGAGAAGAATAACGCCCAGATTAATTGTAAGACCAAGAAAGTGTATTTAAAGACGAAGAGAGGAGAGAAGGTAGTATTTAAGGGACAGAGGCAAGAGCAACTATTTCTTACAATCGTTCAGGCTAAGAAGTTACTTAGGAAAGGTTGTGAGTCGTTCCTAGCTTATGTAGTGGATTCAGAAAAAGGCAGTCCCAGCATAGAAGATATCCCCGTAGTTAACGAGTTCCCAGATGTGTTTTCAGACGAACTACCAGGCTTACCACCAGATCGACAAATCGAATTCGAGATCAACCTTGCTCCGGGCACATAATCAGTTTCAAAGACCCCATATAAGATGGCACCAGCAGAAATGAAAGAGTTAGCGAGCCAGCTACAAGAATTATTGGATAAAGGAGTGATTCGGCCAAGTACGTCACCATGGGGAACACCTGTTCTGTTTGTAAAGAAGAAAGATGGAAGTATGCGGCTATGTATAGATTATCGAGAGTTGAATAAGGTAACGATCAAGAACCGCTACCCGCTACCAAGAATAGATGACCTATTTGATCAGCTGAAGGGAGCAAAGTGCTTTTCAAAGATTGACTTGAGATCAGGATACCATCAACTAAAGATCAAGGAAGAAGATATTCCCAAGACAGCATTCAGGACCAGATACGGACATTATGAATTCTTAGTAATGCCGTTTGGATTGACTAATGCCCCGGCCGCATTTATGGATCTGATGAATCGTGTATTTAAAAAGTATTTAGACAAGTTCGTAGTGGTATTCATTGATGACATCCTTATTTATTCTAAGTCGGAAGAAGAACATAAGCAGCACCTATGGATAGCATTGGAGATACTCCGACAAGAGAAGTTGTATGCCAAGTTTTCCAAATGTGAGTTTTGGTTAAAGGAAGTTCAATTTTTGGGGCATGTCATTGGAAATGAAGGAGTTAAAGTAGATCCGGCAAAGATTGAGGCGATTATGAGTTGGGAGAGGCCAAAGACACCTACAGAAGTGCGAAGTTTTCTAGGATTGGCAGGGTATTATAGAAGGTTTGTCAAGGATTTTTCGAAAATCGCCACGCCATTGAGTAAGTTAACCAGGAAGAATCAGAAGTTCAAATGGAGTGCAGAATGTGAGGATAGCTTTCAAGAGTTGAAACAGAGATTGGTAACAGCTCCCGTGTTAGTACTACCTACCAGATGACCAAGGAAACTTTGTGATTTTCAGCGACGCTTCACATAAAGGATTGGGCTGTGTGCTAATGCAACACAATAAGGTGATCGCGTATGCGTCAAGACAGTTAAAACCGCATGAATTAAAGTACCCGAAACATGATTTGGAACTAGCCGCCATAGTGTTCGCACTTAAAATTTGGAGACATTACCTCTACGGAGAAAAGTGTGAAATCTACACGGATCACAAGAGTTTAAAGTACATTTTCACTCAGAAGGAGCTCAATATGAGGCAAAGGAGATGGTTGGAATTGATCAAGGACTACGATTGTTCGATAAATTATCATCTTGGAAAGGTGAATGTTGTAGCCGATGCTTTAAGTAGGAAGGCGAGATTGAATATGATGGCAACACCAAAGGAATTGTCTGAAGAGATTAAGAAATTTGGATTAGAACTTTGTGATTATGGAATAGTTGAAGAAGTTTATCATGCAATGACTTTTCAGCCAACACTAGTGGAAAGGATAAGGAAATGTCAGGAAAAAGTAATGGAGAGAGAGAAGAATCAGCTGACTGGAGAAGAGATTGGCACTCAAAGGGATGAGCAAGGTATACTAAGGTTTTCCTCAAGAATTTGGATTCCTCATGCACCTGAATTGAAGAATGAGATCCTACAAGAAGCCCACAATTCAAGATTTTCAATCCACCCGGGAAGCACCAAGATGTATCGGGACTTAAAGCAGAACTTTTGGTGGCCAAATATGAAGCGAGATGTGGCAGAATGGGTTGCAAAGTATTATACTTGTCAGAAAGTGAATGCAGAACATCAACGACCAAGCGGATTAATTCAGCCCCTAAAGATTTCAGAATGAAAATGGGAAAATATTGCTATGGACTTTATAGTGGGACTACCGCGAACGAAATCCAGACATGATGTTATATGGGTTATAGTTGATCGCCTTACGAAGTCGGCGCATTTTCTTCCAATTAATGAGAAGTCATCATTGGACAAATTGGTTCATGTGTACGTGCGTGAAATCGTACTAAGACATGGAGTACCCATATCGATAGTTTCAGACTGAGATCCCCGATTTAACTCGAGATTCTAGAAGCAGTTTCAAGAAAGTCTTGGCACGAAGTTGAACATGAGTACGGCATACCACCCGCAGACTGATGGTCAGAGTGAAAGGACAATTCAAATAATCGAAGACATGTTGCGCAGTTATGCAATCGATTTTGCAGGAAGTTGGGACGACCACTTGCCATTGATTGAATTCTCTTACAACAACATCTATCACTCTAGTATTGGCATGCCACCATACGAAGCTTTGTACGGACGAAAATGTAGATCACCGACAAGTTGGGATGAAGTAGGAGAAGGAAGGATTCTAGGCTCGGAATTGGTACAACAGTTGCATGACACAATCAAGATAATTCAGAGAAGGTTTCTTGCTGCTCAAGATAGACAGAGGAAGTATGCGGATCCAGCACGTAAGAATGTTCAATTCCAAGTAGGCGAAGCCGTTTTGTTGAAGGTGTCACCAAGAAAAGGGTTGTCTAGATTTGGAAAGAAGGGGAAGTTAGCACCTAGATATCTAGGTCCTTTTGAGATTTTGAGTCAAGTGAGGAAGGTAGCCTACGAGTTAGCCTTACCGCCTCAGTTTCAACATGTGCATAATGTGTTCCATGTGTCGTTGCTTAAAAAGTACAATCCTGACGTCAGCCATGTGATACAATATGAACCTGTAGAAATTCAGGCAGACCTGTCATTTGTGGAGCAACCTGTCAAATTACTCGACTGGAAAGTAAAGAATCTTAGGAATAAGTCGGTAAAGTTAGTGAAAGTACTTTGGAGGAACCCCAAGGTCGAAGAATCAACTTGGGAGTTAGAGTCTGATATGCGTTCCCGGTATCCTCATCTGTTCTCTTAGATTCTGGGGACAGAATCCCTTAAGGGGGAGAGGATGTTACGACCGGTATTTTTGTGTAATATTATTTATGGATTTGGTATAATATTAGAGCCGAATGAAAATATATTCAATGATTGTACGTTTGTGTGAATGAAAATTTCTGTATTATAAATTTTCTTTATGTAGTATATGATTTTTCAAAGCAAAAGTTTATTTATTTCCTTTATTTTTGATTTATAAGGAATATTTTAAACCTTGGAGAAATTTTCTTTTAGAAGTTATTTTGTTTACAAATTTCGAAAGTGATTTTATAAAAATTTCTGAAAATCCAAGTTATTTTATGGTATAAATTTTATAATTTTTGAACTTGTATTTTATTTTCTAAAAATAAATCTTTACAAATTTTAGTTGTAATAATTAGCAAATTACCAGAAAGCCCTTGCATGCAAACCACCTTTCTATACTCTTCAAGGACAAAGAAGACATTTCTAAACCCACTAACTCATGATTTATTAGCTAAATTACCTCCTTGACCTTGCATGCAAGATAGCCTAACTCTAGCTAGAAGGTTACTCTTGTCATTACCCAAACCCACTCACATTATAGTCGAATCAAGACATAAAAATAAATCAAGGAAGTGATCACCACTCCACTTTCACTCCACCACTTCACTCTCCTCTTCTTCTCCTCCTCCCTCTCGGCTTTCTCCCCTCCCTCTCGGCAATTTCCAAAACCGAAGCCCCCATCCCCTTCTTTCTTCATTTTTTCACTCAAATAATCATCCTATAATCAAGTAATCTTACTCCCTACATGTTGTTCATATGTATCTCAAGAATTTAGAGTAGAAAACTTATGTGTTGACTTTGTATGGTGATGTTTTTTTTGAACTCAAAGTGAATATCCTTGATTCTTGTGAATTCAAGGCTTTCACCATGAGTTATAGTATCATAGGGCTGAGAATGGCTAAACATGAGTGTGTTGTACTTATGCAAATGTTGTTTTCACCCTAATCCATTCGGCCATGACTTGATAGGAGCCGAATGGATGGTGCTTTGGTTGTTTTGTTCATGTTGTGTGTTTTTGTGATTATAACATGAAAATCTTAGTAAAATCTTGGTAAAAACCTTTGCATGCTAGGTGGTCATTTAGATATAATCCATGATAGGCTTGCATGTTGATTTATAATGAAAATTTATTTGGAAATCATGTTGTTTTGGTTTGAAAGACTCGAAGTCATGCATGCATGTAGATTTCTCTTGAATTTTGGAAGTTATTGATCATTCGAAGTGATATCTTGATAGTAAACCTTAATTGTAGTTAAGTTAAGATAATAACTAAGAATTGTGCTTCTTAAAATGTGATGTTATTTCATTTATATTTATCATAAAGGTTAAAGTTGTTGTCCTTGAAAACTTGATGACTTGTAATTTGTATAATGTGATTTCCTTTGTTTTGCTATGTTACACCTTAGGTAAGGATGATCTCCACTAAGTCAATTTTGAGTGTAAGGGGGGGGGGTTAGTTCAGTAGATCACCATAGTTAAGTTATGGTTTGGGTATTTTGGTTGTTGGTGGTTGGGTTGTTAAGTGAGAACCTTGAAGAAAGGAGAGTCTTAGTTTCTGCAGAAAATCAGTTTGGTACCCTGAGGTTTAGAGTGAGTTTTGACCATGTCATTGTTGTGCACTTTGGGGCCCAAGCCACCAGAAGCTAGAATTAGGAGTATATAAAAGTTTTTAGGTGTTTGTTGGAGATTTACAAGTCGTTTGGATAGGTGCACGAGTGGAATCACAAAATCTGTCCAGCAGGGGACAGTTTTGTTGCAACATAGAAATAGGAAGTTTTGACCATGTCATGGTATGGGTAGGCCCTCGTTAGGCCATGTTGGGCCTTAGTTAGAGGGAGTGTCAGAGGAGTTTTTCCAACCATAGTTCATAGGATTTGAGTTAGAACCATGTGTCGCAAGTTAGTTCAAGTCAGGGCATTTTCTGCCCAGAAAAACAGGGGAACCATGGACTTTAAGCTTAGGCCCAAGGAGGCCCAAGCTAGGCCCTTGAGCCACATCAAGTTTTGGAGATGCCTTATGGTCAGAAGAGTCTAGTGTAGAAGTTTTGGAGGTAAACTTGTAGTTTAAGAGTGTCTAATGCACTCAAGAAACCATAGATGTCATTCTGAAATTTACTCCAGTGAGCACTTTCACTTACCACATAGTTTTAGAGCACTTATGAGTGAGACCTAGGTTGACCACTATGGTTGCAAGATAGTATAAAGCCATTAGAGTTAAAGGCCCAGGTGAGGGTCAATAGGTTTTGGATAGTTTAGTAAAGGCACATCGAGTTAGGAAGCCAAAATTTGGAGACTTTGTCTAGTTTAGCGACCAAGTGACTTAAGTTGTGGGTCGAGATCATCCAAGTCTAGTGTTGCATTATGATGTGTGTGATATTATTTGATATTAAAATATGATATGTGAGTATATGTGGCTATATAGACTATGGTATTAATAAGGTGATTATAAATTGAGTGCATATAGGCCTAAATGACATTTGTGTTTAATTCCGGGTTGTAAATAGGTTGAGTTGATGAGAATATATTATAATGAGGTTATTATTATTTATGTAGGATCTCGAGACGAGGGTAAACTTGCCATAAAGGTCGAGTAAAGCTTCCAGTTGCTCCTACCAGCCAGATCAGACTAGCCTTTCTCAAGGCAAGTGATTCAACCTGTCTTTCGTATTCACTTCAAATGTGTAATAATTAGATCATATATATTGATGCGATTATCCTGAGTTATCTTGATATACTTGAACCAAGCGATTCTTAAATCTATCATTATATAATATAGAAATGCCATGAACCCTCAAGTACATATTTCAAATAGATCAAAAGTTGTATCACGCTAGTATATCAAAGTAATTGGAATGCCATGATAAAATAAAGATTCGTTATAATATATGATTGATCCTCTTGATTAACATGCTATTGATTCCTACAATATTGACATCTCACCCTGATGCTTGAACCCCAATAGAAACTGTACTTTGATACCTAAAAGCCAGATATTCTTCAAAGTTGTTCTTAATTGATTGATAACCCTTTTTCTTGCCCTAAAGTTCGACAATCCTGAAATATCTTGAGCTAAAGATCATTTCTTCATACCTTAACACCCCTAGTATTCATGAAGCTTATCTTCTTGATGTTCTAGTACTTGTACCTTGTCGAAAACATTTGCTTTAAGCCTAGTTTGGCATTATTCTTTCATATTATCCAATAGCCTTATTAAATCTCCTTGTCAAAGTTCTTGTTTATGGAAACCTCTCAATTACCCTAATATAGTAAAGTCTAGTGGATCATGGCCCTGAGATTTAGTGTCATATTTCCAGTGTTTCAAGTTGATCTATAATCCCTTGATAAAAATGTTTACTACTTAAAAGATTTTATCATAAATCGGCATCAGTTTTTGAAATAATTAAAATATGGATTTTCAGTCCCAAAGGGGGATAAATGTTTTCTTTGAATAGTGGATCTGGACTGAGACGCGAGTCTTTTCCACACTTATATTGTAGGCTTAAAAGTTGCCTAGGGATCCCATTAATGTTTTAGAACCCAGCGAGGTTCGAGATTACTTCGTGGCTGATCACCGGCTGTAATCCGTAGCGTAATAAAATAATTTTGTTTAAGTTATGATTTTGAAAATGTTTTGATTCAAGCAAATGATGCCATCACTCATAGTTTTATCTCTTGTTAACATTGGTTATGCCTCCGTATTGTCATTCTTTTATATATATCTCGATTTATGTTTTGTGACGCCGATGCGTATGTCCGAGCTCAGGTAGAGTAAGAGATAGTTTTGTGTGAGGACTCGATATTAAAATCAGTTGTAATAGATGGTAGTGTTGGGCTGTTCTAAACCCTAAACTGTAAGATCTTGGATTCAGTTATGTTTACTTTCTTTTAAATATTGTAATAGTTATATTTATTTTGTTTGTTAAGTTGGGGGTGTGACAATATTCAATATAATAAATGCTGTTACAATAAAAAAGTTGTTCTCTCTCAGTGATGAATAATATCACTAAGAGCTGCTAGGTTACAATGTATAATCTTTCTCATGAATGATAACACATATAGTGTAAACCCTAAGCTGTGTTTATATAGTACACAGTTACAAGATATCTTCTAATTAATAAGGAATATAATTCTATCTCCTAAAATATATCAATCAGATATCTTCTACAAGTCTTCTAGTCTTCTAACTCTTCATGCATATCTTCTATTGTTTTAGTCACGATCATTTCCTGTAAATCAGCTACTTTCCTTATCTGAAGTATCCGCACTTAAGTCCTGATATAAATCCTGACGGCCTTAAGTTCTGATATAAGTTCTGACTTCAGTAAGTTCTGATTTCCAGTAAGTCCTGATATTAAGTTCTGAAACTAAACACAATAGATTAGACATGACATCTCAAATATATCTAACAATCTCCCTCAACTTGTAAATTATGAAATATATACAAATTAATAGATTTGATGATGTCAAAAACATTTAAGTACAAATACAATAAGAGTTTAATTAGACAACTAACTACAACTTACAGTCCTTGTAGCTTTTACCAAATTTACTGAGTCAATCTGAATCCAAAGTGATTCTTGACAAAGTTTGATATAAGCTCTTCTTCTGCATTCCTCAGGACTTGAGATAGTGTAGCTTTGACTTGCTTCAATTCTTCACCTTGACTTCCAATCTAGTAGATTGCAGTCCTTAGTGCTGAGATATGATTTCTTTCCAAACCATCACCAAGTCTGATCACTCTTGGATGAGATGAGTCTTCATTATAGCACGAACATTTCTCTTTCAAAATGACTTCAAGTTTAGCAGAATCCTTCTTCATTGGAATTTTACTTCCATCATCTTCAACTATATTTGGAATGAATTTTGTAACCCTTGATCCAGAAATTCTTGCTTTATCCCTTATGGTCTTCATTATGAAATTTGACCATCTCCTAGTAATCTCAGACTTTATCTCCAAAAGATAATGAAAGAATTGAAGTTCTTTCAGAGATTTTTCAGTACATCTGATTCTGATATCCGGTATGTTCTTCCATCTTCAAGAAACAAAATCAACTTTTCTTTGATATTACTCTTATCATGAGCATCCAGTACCACTTGAACAGATATAACCTTATCAAGGTGTTTTTGTGTAACTTCTTCAAGAGGTTTGTCAGTCAATAAAAATGGATCACTTGTAAGTACTTCAACTCCTGTCTTGATCTTGGCTTCTTCGGAACCTAATCCAGCTTCGTCTCTTGCTTCTCTGGCTTTCAATCCAACAGTCATGAAATCAGATATCAGCTGGCTTTTCTTAGGACCAGATGGATTAACATTCTTCCATAGGAGTTTTCTCTTATCAGTAACTGTCAATTTGTTCAAATCAATTTGAGCACTGTCAGAGGTTGATGTTTTGATGACTTGATCAAAATTTGATGTTTCTCCTGTAGCTTGTTGTTCTTCATTCTGAACAACTTGAGCTGTGTCAGAGGTTGTCTTAGATTCTTCAGTTATCTTCCTTCTCTTCAGAGTTTGAACAGTTTTATCTATTACAGCAGCATCATCAAATACTTGAACCAGTTTGCACACAGATTTCATCAGGATTTGAGAAATCTTCATCTCCTGTGGCTTTGTTGGTTCATCATCTTTCCTTTCCCTTTACCTTTGGGATCAATCTCAACTTGTGATCTTGTCTTGGGTTTTGAAGCCTCAGAGCTTTCCTTGATCAAAATGCCTTTTACCTTAGGCCTTGGAGGTTTCTTAGCATTAGAAGCTTTAGACTTGAGATTTGTCTTCTCAGCTGCAAATCTAGCTTCTTCCTCCTTTAGATTCTCTAAATCCATTCCAGGATTATCCTTGAAAAATAGTCTTCTAGCAATCTCTTCATCAATTTTCTGAATGTTAGGATCTTTGTAGTAGACACTAGTCTGCTTTCCCTTTAGTTTCAGAGTTTGTAAAAACTTCTAAGAGTCTTTAGATCCCGACTGAATTAGGATATCAGAACTTGACATCAGATTTTTAGCATGCACAACATCAGAACTTGACTTCTTCTGTGTAGAAGATTGGCTAACATCAAAAATTACTTCTGGTGAAGATTTTCCTTGACCTTGACTCTGACCTCTACTCTTATCAGAGTTTCCCTGGTCATCACCTTTATCATCCTTTTTCTTCAGTATTTGACTAGTTGAGCATTTGGACTTACTACTTTCTCCCCTTTTTTGGCATCATCTGGTAGTAGGAGAGAGAGAAGAAGTTCTACTGAAGATTGAATTTCATTCAATTGAGCTTGTTGAGAGGTTTGATTATTCAGGACCTCAGTAAGTTGGGCCTGTTGCTTTTCTTGAACCTTCTCAATAGCTTCAAATTTCTCATGAATAGGTGTGATAAACCTCTTTTTGTCTAGCTTGATCTCCATATCCAGCTTATCAGCTCTTTCCAGAAGTTTATCAACTTTTTCATGAGTAATGGAGTGTTGAACTTGAAGGTTTTTAGTACTTAGAGCTGTGACTTTGAGTTGTTGCTTGAAATCAGAGTTTGTCAACAACTCATCAGCTTTTGTAATATGCTCTGTCAGAATTTTAGAGCTTGGAATGAAATCAGATTCATTCCACTTCTTGGTCCACTCAGCTCCTCTGTGAGTTTCTTCCCAAGGAACAGGAGCATCTTGTTCAACAAACTTTGTAAGCAGTTCCTCCTTTCCAAGAATGGGAGCATTAACTGGAGCACTATCTCCAGAACTTGATAACATCTCCTCATCTCCTGATAACACAAGAATGTGTGTAACTGAAGGAGATTCTGTAGCAGCTTCATCTAAATTCTGATCTTCAGGTTCTAGATCCAGAATTGGTGTAGATGGTAACTCAGCCTGTAAGATTGGAGAAGTAACAGTAGATGGCTGAGCTATAATTGGAGCTTCCAGACAGAAAATAGTTAGAATGTTCAGCCTGTGGATGTCAATTTTAGGACTTAATCCTGAATCTTCAACTGTTGTTTCTTTAATAGGAGAGACAGGAGGTGTGATCACTGTGTCTGGAACAGTGTCTTTAGCTTGAGGAAGGGCTTCAATGACAATAGGTTCATATGAGATCAGAGATTCCTGATCCCCTTTCTCAGCTTCATTAGTATCCTAAGATGGAGGTTGTGCCAGATGCCTTCCTGCTCTCTGTTTCTTAGATCTCCTGGATGGTGGAGAAACATGATCTGTATCAGAATTTGCAGATCTTTTCCTTTTCTAAATTTTAGACCCTTCAACTTCTATTTCCTGTTGAGAAATATCTTTTTCAGCTGCTACTGTCACATGTTCTGATGCATGAACCTGGACTTGCTCCTCTTCTTCATCAGACTCATCCCTTAGTATCATCCTTCTTCTCCTTAGTGGAGATTTAGGAACATATTTTGCTTTTGAAGGTTTGGGTCTTGATGTTGTAGCAGATGGTTATTGGTGAGAGGATTGTGCTGGTTTGAAATATGTTCTGATGGTAGGTTGTGGTTGTGAAGTGGTAGGTTATGTAGGTGTTGATGGAGGTTGAACTGGTGCTACATCAGGATATATTGCAGTATAGGTGTTTGGGTCAGAGTTTAATAAGACTTGTTTGACTGATTGAGGAATTTGGAGGGGTCTTAGTACAGTCTTCATATTATTAGTAGATAATAAGTCAGTGAAAGCCCTTTTGGCAAGTTTAAATGGTGGAATTGACTCACTAAAATTCTGAGGTGCATCAGGACAACAGAAAATGTATATAAGCTGACAGAATCTAGCAAAATAAACAGTGTTTCTATCTTCTATCATCCTATCACCTATGAAACCTATCACAGCACTGGCATAATCAAAATGAGTTTGATGAATTAGAGCATACCCAATTTGTTGACTAAGGATTGGAATTGCATCAAAATTGGAGCATTTTTTGGCAAAAGCTGTGGTGATACAGTCAAAGAAGAAACTCCACTCCCTCTTGATGTGGGGTCTCTTCAATTGTCCCAGCTTTTCCAAAGGCTTTTCATAGCCTAGATTTGCCATCATTTGTTGAAGAGCTGGCTCCTCAACTGTTGAATTGAAAATATAATCTTCTGACAGATGTAGAGCTTGGCGAACAGTAGACATAGTCACCACATGTTCATCATCCCCTGTTGTAAAGATAATACTTGGGGACCCAGCTTGTCCACCATCATCATAAATACCTGACCTCCAAAATTCCAGTATTTGTGTTCCTGAAAGAGCCCGGGGTTGGGTCAGTGCATAACCTATTTCACTTCGAGCAAGAAAGTCTTGGACGAAATGAAGTTCTGAAGGAGCCTCTTCCTTAGAAAGAATAGCCATGTAGTTATTAGGAACAAACTTGGCTCCATTTAAAAATAATGTGTACACAAGGTGTTTGATAAAATTCCTGAAAGAAAATAGCTTCAGAGAATATTAGAGAGTGAGAGAGAATAAGAAAGATTAGAGAATAAGAAAAGTAGGTAAAAGATTGTAAAATCTTTTAACTCTCTTATTTATACACCCACTAATTACAACGGTTATATTCTGAAGCAGAACCGACATTAGACGCCTGTCACGCAGTAAATAGTCAAAACAATGGTTAGTGGGCACGGGAAATGTGCAGTAATTATTGCTCACATGCTATTTTGCAAAACAAACACGCAACCCATAAACCAAATGATTATCACTATTTTTCTCTCACTTAATTATTTTCTGATAAATATGACCGTTACAGTAAATACCACAAATAAGTCAAGTAAATAAATAATGCCATGTAAGCATCAGAGTTTCCATCAGGATTTGCATCAGAACTTGACTATTATCAGAATTTAACGGTCATCAGAACATGGCTTCTATACTCAAAAAGTGAAGGTCTGTTTTTGTGATTCTTCATACAAATACTGACTGGTTTCTTCAGAGTTTAATCATCAGAACTTTCATCAGAATTTTTCCTCAGAATTTATGCAAATAATACTTAATTGTTTATTTGAAATAACTTAATCACCACAGTAATTTTCATCATTCATATGAAGTGAGAGTGTGTGCATTTGCAAATGATCAGATGAAGATTAAAGTCTGATAGACTTCAGTATATCTTAGAAATAAGGCATAACTAAGAAAAGTGCTTAAAATCTGTCTTTAATTTTGAAGTCTACTATAGAATAAATTTATGCAAGAGTTCACCTCAACTGTTTGTGCTCATTTTATGCATCTTTTGACATTCTTTTTACAGTGGCTTCTCAGTGTAAATGAGTCACAACTGCTATCAGAATTTATGCTATTATCAGAGTATTTCTCCAGTAATCAGAGAATGTGAAAGTCACCAAGAAAAATTTATTTGCTTTTCTAAGGCATATAACTTAATACCAGCAATGCACTTGGGTCTTCCCTTTCACATATTTACTCTAGATCTCAAAGGAGTACCTGACTTCAATTTTCTTTTCTTTTCTTTTCTTCAGATAAGTGAGGCTTATCAAGCATGTAGTTCATTCTTAAGATTTACTGACATCAGAATTTGACAGATAAGAAGCAAGAATCTAGTTTGTGACTTAGTAATAAGATACACAAAGTAAATTTGACTAAGCTCAAAATCAGAATTTGCTTGTGTTAATGAATTTCCATATAAACAACTAATTCAAATATGGGATAACAGTTTGTTAAAGACTACTAAGTCAGCATCTAACAATTAATCCTTATTGGAGTGAATAGTCACAGAACATTCAAAACACTTTCAGAGTATATAGAATCATATCAGATAATAATCAGTATTTAATATATTATAGTTTAAGCACATATTACATGGAGATAAGACAATCTGTAAACACTGATCATAAATTCTGATGCATGAGAACAAAAACTAAGCATTTTTTGAGAAAGAACCTGAAACCATTCCAAGTTCATTTACTAGTCTTGTAAAAGTAGCTTCATATAGTGGTTTTGTGAAGATATCTGCTAGTTATTGATCAGTTGGAACAAAATGCAATTCCACTGTACCTTCCATCACATGTTCCCTTATGAAATGGTACCTAATGCTGATGTGCTTTGTCATTGAGTGTTGAACTGGATTACCTGTCATAGCAATAGCACTTTGATTATCACAGTAAATAGGTATTTTAGAAAATTCTAACCCATAGTCCAGTAACTGATTCTTCATCCAAAGAATCTGTGCACAACAGCTTCCTGTAGTAATATATTCTGCTTCTACAGTTGATGTGGAAATTGATTTCTGTTTTTGCTAAACCAAGAAACCAATCTGCCTCCAAGAAATTGGCAGCTTCCACTAGTGCTTTTCCTGTCTATTTTACATCCTGCAAAATATGCATCTGAGTAACCTATTAGCTTAAAATCTGATTCTCTAGGATACCACAATCCTAGATCAGCTGTACCCTTGAGGTACTTGAAAATTCTTTTCACAGCTATTAGATGAGGTTCTCTTGGATCAGCCTGAAATCTTGCACAAAGACAGGTAGCATAAATGATATCAGGTCTACTTGCAGTTAAATAGAGTAAAGAGCCAATCATACCTCTGTAGTTAGTAATATATACTGATGCTCCAGTATCTTTATCTAACTTGGTTGCAGTGGCCATGGGAGTGGATGCAGTTGAACTGTCTTGCATTCCAAATTTCTTGAGTAAATTTCTAGTGTACTTGGATTGATTTATGAAAGTACCTTTTTAATTTTGCTTGACTTGAAGTCCCAGAAAATAGCTAAGTTCTCCCATCATACTCATTTGATATCTTGACTGCATTAGCTTTACAAACCTTTCACAGAGTTTGGCATTTGTAGAACCAAAAATTATATCATCAACATATATTTGTACCAAAAGTAAGTCCTTTCCATGGTTGAGATAGAACAGTGTTTTATCAATTATGCCTCTGTTAAATCTACTTTCCAGAAGGAATTGAGCTAAAGTCTCATACCATGCTCTAGGAGCTTGTTTAAGGCCATAAAGTGCTTTGTCAAGCCTGTAGACATAATTTGGAAATTTTGGATCTACAAAGCCTAGAGGTTGTTCAACATATACCTCTTCTCCCAATTCTCCATTGAGAAAAGCACTTTTCACATCCATTTGAAAGACTTTAAACTTCTTGTGAGCAGCATAAACCAAAAAGATTCTTATGGCTTCCAATCTAGCAACTGGAGCAAATATTTCATCATAGTCAATACCCTCCTGTTGAGAGTAACCTTTAGCAACCAGCCTTGCTTTATTTCTTGTAATTATGCCATCACTGTCAGTTTTGTTTCTAAACACCCATTTTGTGCCAACAATTGATATGTTCTTTGGTCTTGGCACTAGGGTCCAGACTTTATTTCTTTCAAATTCATTTAACTCTTCCTGCATTGCTTGCACCCAATCAGCATCTTGAAGAGCTTTTTCCACTTTGTTTGGTTCAGTCTAATATAGAAAGAAATGATAGAGACATTCATTTGATGTTGTTGTTCTAGTTTTGACACCTGCTTCAGGATCTCCAATTATTAAGTCAGGTGTATATGCTTTAGTCTACTTCCTTGCAGATGGAAGTTGATCTCTAGAACTGGATCCTCCCCCATGATCCATGCTGTCTCCATCAGCATTTTTTGATGCTCCCCCTGAAGTTATGCTCTCTGAAATTTCAAAATTTGAGTTGAATCCTTCAGGAATTAAAGAATCAGAGTTTCCAGAATTATCAGAATTTGTCTCATCAGAACTTGATGAATCATAACTTGAAGAACCAGTGACAGGTTCTGATGCTTTTTGAGAGTCTTGATATGTGGTAGGATCATTAACTTGCTCCCCCTAAACAGGTGCTTTTTCCTTTGGAGTAATTACCACAGTTTCAATGACATCAGAGTTTAACCCGTCACAACTTACAGGATCAGGATTTAGGTCATTAGAATTTACAGAATCAGAATTTAAATCTTCATTTTCAAATCTCGGCTGATCATGATCATTGAAATCTTCAAGTACAATAATCTTTTTATGATCAAAAGATACATTGATAGATTCCATGACAACAATTATTCTTAAATTGTAGACTCTGAAGGATTTTGTTGAAAGTGGATATCCAACAAAAATTCCTTCATCAGCTTTTAGATCAAATTTTGACAGTTGTTCAGGATGAGTCTTAAGAACAAAACACTTACATCCAAATACATGAAAATATTTCAGATTTGGCTTCTTTTTCTTCACCATCTCATATGGTGTTTTTCCATGCTTGTTTATGAGTGTAGCATTCTGTGTAAAACAAGCATTCTGCACAGCTTCAGCTCAAAAGTAGGTTGGTAGCTTTGCTTCATCAAGCATAGTTCGTGCAGCTTCAATGAGAGTCTTGTTCTTTCTTTCTACAACTCCATTTTGCTGTGGAGTTCCAGGTGCAGAAAATTTATGCTTTATTCCATGCTCTTTGCAGAACTCTTCCATGATTGAATTCTTGAACTCAATGCCATTATCACTTCTTATTATTTTAACAAAATCTTTGACCAACTTATCCAGCTGTCTGACATGATCAGTTAGAGTAGATGTAGTTTCATTCTTCTTGTGCAAGAAATATACCCAAGTGTATCTTGTGAACTCATCCACTATAACCATAACATATTTCTTCTTTGCAATTGACATGACATTGAATGGACCAAATAGATCAACATGCAGTAAGTGATAAAGCCCAAGAATTGAGGATTCAGTTTTGCTCTTGAATGAAGATTTTCTTTATTTTGCCTTTTGACATGAATCACAAAGACCATCAGGAGAAAATACTGATTTTGGAAGTCCTCTCACAAGATCTTTCTTTATTAGCTCATTTATGTTGTTGAAATTTAAATGAGAGAGTCTCTTGTGCCAATTCCAGCTTTCTTCAATTGATGCTCTACTTAACAGACAAATTGCAGAACCATCAGAGTTTGTTGAAAGTCTGGCTTTATATATGTTACCATGTCTGTAACCTTTCAGAACCACTTTGTCTGTAGAATTACTTACAACTTCACAGTGTTCTTCAAAGAAATCCACATGATAACCTCTGTCACAGATTTGACTCACACTTAGCAGATTGTGTTTAAGTCCTGAGACAAGAGCTACTGTTTCAATGATGACATTCCCAAGATTGATATTGCCATATCCCATAATATTTCCCATGTTGCCATCTCCATAAGAAACTCATGGGCCAGCTTTCTCCACAAAGTTTGATAGCAGGGCTTTATTTCCAGTCATATGTTCTGAACATCCACTGTCTAGAACTAAGATATTTTTCAAGTTGCCCTGCACTCACAAAGACCACTATTGGTTAGTTTTAAGGACCCATACTTGCTTGGATCCTTTGGCCTTTTTAAGTTTGTTAGCATTTGCAGCGGATTTAGTTTCAGAGTTTATGCTAACATGCTGTTTGTCAGACTTCATATCAGACTATGCATCAGACTTTACACTAGAAGGAATTACACTAACTTTCTTTAAAGAAGGTTTTATTTGATAATAACCATAGTACAAACTATGATATTCCTTACAAGTATAAATGGAATGCCATAAACTACCACAATAAAAAACAAGAATTTTATGGTTTAAACCTAACAGACTGACTCTTAACTCTTGATCTAGGAGGTAAAGAGTTTATATCTTTTTTTTTCCTGCAAAAAGAAGCAAGATGGTTAGAGTTTCCATAATTATAGCATTTCTTTCTAGGAGCATTAGGAACAGGCATATAATTATTTCTTTTATTCACACCTTCCTTTCCATTCCTATTTTTCCTAGCTTTCTTGAACTTATTCACATTTCTAATCTCTTTCAGCATATGCTTAAGCTGCTTCTTAGTCATTAAACCTTTATTTACTGAAGCTGGTTTGTCCTGTTTTAATTTATCAGAAGTTGACTTTTATTTGACTTTTGTCCTAGAATCTATCATCTTTTCAGAATCAGACATTACAGTTTTTGCTACAAACTTAACAGGATTAACTTTAGGCTTTTCAGCTTTCTTGGTAAAGTTTAGTTTAGATGACACAGTTTCCTTTTCTTCTTTATCATCTTCATAACCTAAGCCCTCTTTCCAGTTTCCACTACTTAGTATATTCTGAGTTGTTCTGCTAGAGTTAGTCCAAGTTTTGATGATTTCTCTTTCCTTTTCTAATTTAGATTTAAGAGATTTATTCAGTTTTAGCACGTCATTTCTAACATACAAAGAATCATCTCTTTCTTTCTGAGTTTGATGGAACATAACCAACTCTTTCTCAAAGTAGTCATTTCTGTTTTTAAGAGCAAGACTTTCAGATGTTAATCTTTCATTTGTTAAAGTCTGATCTCTAAAACTAATGAACATGGTTTTAAGATATAATCTCAACTCAGTAAAATCATCAGTATGAAAAGCAAAAGTTGTTTGAGGTATCTTCAATTCAGCAGTGTCAGTACTGCTATCAGCATTTGCCGTCAAGGCATAGTTCACCTCATTTTCAGAATCTGACGTATCTGTCCAGCTGTAACGTCTGGGAAATATTACGTAATTAGTTTTATCAATAAATAATTATTATGTGATTTTTATGTGAATTTTGGTGAATTATTTGATGATGGATAATAATATTTGAATGTTTATTTCTGATAAAATCTAGATATTTTAATCTTTAATTATCCAGAATAAAATATAGATAATTTTGCTATTTTTCTGGGAATTTTTTTGGATTGTTATGTGAATTTATAAGAATTTATAGAATTAATAATGATTATTCTTACATAATTATAAAATTTCTTTTTAGAATCAGAAATCGTCCCACTTCAACTGTTTTTGTGTTTTTACAACCCGGAACTCTTCTGAAAACTCCTTCCTAACCTAATCTGATAATTCTGAACACTTTCCGTGTTTTGACTTTCTCGATCCGGGGTACGGTTTGACTCGTACGAGTCCCGGCGTGAAATTTTCGATACGCTAATCATTTTATAGATCAATAAAAAAATTCGTATTCTCAAAAGGCGAGATATTATTATCTCATTTTCATATAAAATATTTTATAAGAGTCTCTGTTTTAATAATTATCCAAATCTGGTATTAAAATTGTATCATCTTTATAGTTACTTAGCGGCTAAGTAACCTATTTTTGGATTCGATCTGTGAATATAATTATCGAATTATTAAATAAATAAAATACTTAATGAGTCTGTCAGTTGTGCTTTGCTTTATTACAAATTGTGTGTGATATGTTGGGTACAAAGATTAATTGTATAGTTAATTATTGAGTTGTACGATGTTTTGCTTTTAAAATGATTTTATTGAATATTTATTCTTATAAATGCTAAAATTATCTCTAAAATTATTTTTGTTGTTTTATAATCTTATTTATTATTTTTTAAAGTTTATAAAATTTAGAAATCAATATTTTACAGATTATTGATCTTTAAATGATTTTTTGATTTTATTTAATTATTAAATCAGTATTAAATTCAGAAATGCTTCAAAAATCATGAAAAATTAATTTATTAACTTTTAATTATCTCGAAAATTTTAAAATTATTTCGGAACTTTTTGGATTAAATCCACGCGCAAGTTCATTCGTTAAATCATTAATTTTTGACATATTACGTATCTCAGTAATATCTTAAAAATTACGAAATTGATGTTTTATTTGATTCAGAATATTTGTAAATTTAAAAACTATTTTAAACGATAATTTGAGTTATCGCTACTCACAAATTATACCGTAATATCGTTAAATAGGGAATAAATCAGAAAAGAAAAAAAAACAAAAACAAAACCCTAAATTTACCCCTGCACCCCCACCTCCTTTCCCTCGACCTCATCCTCAATCTCTCATATCTCTCCCCAGTTTATCTCTCTCTGCGATTTCTCTCCCAAATCATTCCATCTCTCTCGTTTTTCCAATTAACTTATCCTCTATTCCTTTTCCTTTTGCTGCTCTCTCCTGGTTGCCCCTGTTCTCGGCCTTGCCGCCGCGTTTTTGATTTCTCCGGCGAGTAGTCGCCGCCTGCCTCCTGCTTCCTCAATATATATATATATGAACGTATGTATATGTTTGGATGTGGTATTCTTGTTTTACTACCTGTTGCCGCCGCCCCTCGCCGTTTCCAGTGAGGACGGTGGCGCGTGGCTATCACTGCTGCGTCTTTTTGTTTCCGGTTGCTTGTGTTTTCGGTACACGCGCGTGAGTGTATCGTTTTTACTGGTTGATTCTTTATGGTTTCCTGATTTTCTGATGAATTGAAAATGGTGGAATTTGAGTAATTATTTTGGGTGGTTTATTCGATTAATTTTACTTATTCGAAGTAAATATTTACAGTATTTATTCGAATTATTTGCTATAATATTTCGAATAAATTTACATAATTATTCGAATTATATTTTAAAGGTTACAACAATTAATCGGTGAAATTCGTGTCGGATGTCCGTTATAAACGGGAACCCGCGAATTTTATCGCCGTCGGCGATGAGCCTCGGCGAGCCGATGGTGGGCGATGATGCTTTTTATCTGAGTCCTGCATTTATTAATTATATAAAATTAGTTCTGTAAAAATTAATTACGAACGAAAAATGCAAACAAAAACATAAAAGTACGGATAATAATAATAATAAATAATTGAAGTTGTACTGGTGGTTGGGATTGCAAATTGGATTGAATGTTGTTGTTGTTGATTGTGATTGACGTCGAATTGTTCGACGGGTAGACCGATAAACAAAGGAGACGCTGCCCGATTTTTGGGAAATTAATTCCGAAAATACGGGAACGTAACCTATAATTATCGGAGACGTCAAATAACCATATATAATTATATTATATGAACTTAATTGCGGTTGAGACAAAATAAGTTATAAATAATCGATTACCTTGTTTTTCAAAACGACAAGTATACGTATTTTCTGAAAATAAATACTGAACCGAGTTTTGAAGGTGTATGTGTATTTCAATAATACCTATAAATACGAGACGAGATACGAAACCGTATGGGTAGAAGTGATAGCGATTTGATATCTGAATTAGGGTATTTCAACCCTGTAGGTCCTAGACGGAAAACCTGAGTATCGACATCGGACTGGGAATGATCTAGTAATTAGACATCGAGATCAACGAAGTTCCAATTGAAGGACATGAAGGATAGGATTTTATCCAGAATAGGATAGTGGTTTGACGATAAAGCCAAACGTTCAAGGCAATTTAAAAGTCAACCGATAATAGTGGTTAAAGCTTTTCGAGGCAAGTATTCCTGAACTTTCTTTTAAAATACTGCAATTATTTCTTCGATCATATTCTAAGTTCAGAATAGTTAAATATTTTACATTTCGCTGCAATTACTCTTATTATGCATGTTCTTTTCGTTATTGTTCCTATAATTCGATTGCTCTCTTGAGCAAATACCCATTCTTTCGGGTAATTTACGAACCCTGAATTGGGATGTTTTGAATTCAAAATGATTTGACATCAAAATACTCCACGGGATGGATAATGATGATGTGTGGAATTAAGTTTTACTTAATCCTAAGGACCGGGACATGACCGGTGCCTTGAGATGGGCCGTAGTGCCTGGGGACCCGACTGGATCTATACATGTAAGTATAGGTCTGCACTGTATCCTGACTGATCAGCAGGATATAGATGTGAACTAGTGTCCAGTCTAATATGTTGTTGATCGCCATTAACGGCATTCTCTCTCGAAAGTTTTATGATTCCAAAACCGGACAAAATCCTGATTCAGGAGATGAATCTGGGAATCGCTTGTCACTTTTGGACTTATAATTAAAGGCTGGTAACAGCCAATGTTTATTCGCTCAACTCCCTCAAATAAGTGGAACTGTTTAAAGATTTTGTCCAGAAATTTTCCTTTGTTATTAATATTTGAAACTCAAATTATATACTTGTTGGACATTTTTGGCTCACTCTTGCTTTGCAATTCTTATTTCTTCCAGAAGCAGATAATGATAGAAGTGAATAGCTTTTGATAGACAGCAGAAGTTAGAGAGATCTCCGCTGTGAGAGGACGAAGATGTTAGAAAAATAAGTCAAGAGCATTAGCATAAAGGTATTTACACTTGTATTGTAATTGATGTGAATTGTAGAATGTTAGATTCTTGTTTCATACCATAACCTGTAAACGATCCGGATTCAAGGGGGTTAATTGAATATTCTTTTATTTTATGTAAGGTTTGTTTAGTGACACCAAATCTAGATCCCGGATTTGGGTTGTTACAAGTTGGCATCAGAGCTACAGGTTATTGGTCACTGAAATAAGAATAGGTGAGAGTAAGGTAGGAATGATAGGTTGTACAAGATAGGAAAGACCCTAGGCATACTCAGGTTAAGTTGAGTTGAGTGCGAATTAGGGTTAGCATATCCGATATGGAGTTGGTAAGATAGGATTGTTGAGAAAGTGTAAGGCAAATATCGCAACGCTATAGGTATATTGATCCTACAATAATGAGAAATCGACGGATCGACGGAGACTAGGTACGATACCCTATTTTTCATGTGGTTTTTAAAGAAAATGCGATTGATTCTTGGGAAAACTTTGTGTAAGGGAAGCTAGGTGCGTATTAGTATGATTTAACTTAGAATTATGTAATAGGACGAGCTCCACGTCGGAGGCCACGAGTTGATGGAAGCTGATGAAGGGCCAAAGTTGTAAGCTGAGTTGCGAGAAGACTCTTATCACATACCGGGCGCTGCGCGAGGAATGATATTTACCTTACCAGATATAGGTAAGACTAGCAAGAATGTGCGACCCTATCTACAGACAGAACGTCGAATCGCATGCGTGGTTGTAAGCATAACGTCAAGGACGACGACAAGAATATGAAAGGCAATGGCAGGCGTCAACATTGGGTTCGAGTTAGGAATAAAATGGTATACAACGGTAAATGAAGTTTCGTCGACTAATGAGTGCAAGCAGAATCCAAGGAAAAGTAGAAGATGTACCATAATGGAGAGACCCTTATATGGGCATTCCTTTAATTAGATATCTCATTAATGGATCATAAGAATAGCAAGTGACTTACATAGTAATGACGACCAAACATTTGATTTTCAAAATTTTAAAATGAGATTTTCAAAAAAGATTTCCTTAATAAACTTTTAGAAGATCTTTTGCATAAAATGAGTTTTATAATTTGGTTGTCGAGTTACTACTTAAGTTCTTGCTATTATAAACAGAAAATGACCTAAAAAGAAGAATAGATATAGACTCGGTGTTGTTAGTTCGAAGAACCAAGTAGACCCACCAACAGTAAGAAAAGTTTTCCATGAAAGATGAAAATAAACTTTGTCTAATAATATCCATAATTGAATTAACACGTTAAAACATTATTTACCTAATTCATAAAATTATTAAAATTTAACGAGATTCGTGATTCGAACGGACAGAGCATATTTGGAAAAGAATCGTATTTCTATCGACGAAATTGAGGCGTTGCGTGAGCGAGGGTTATTCTACGCGACATAGAAAGCAGTGAATATGAATTCTTAAGGATGCGATTATGATCAAATCATTAAAGCATTTAATATGGAGGTATTTCCAGACGACATTCCGAAATTATAATATGATCGAAACTGTGAATCTCGCATTCGAACGATTCCTGAAGGCATACGTACGTGAAGCGTGGAAGGTGATCAACACTCATATTTTTTCTTTTAATACGATAACATATGTTCTTTTTGATTCTTGAATATGTATGAGTTTCTTCTGTTGATAAATCATATGAGGCGAACATGAAAGAAAATTTATTGTATTCTTTCTGAATTATTTCTCTTCTCAAATTATTAATTCCTGATTGAGATAAACAGTGTTGTGGTATGACGCTTTGTCGAAATGACGAAGAGTCGGGTGGGACACCACCTAATCATGTGATGTATGCCATATAGTATGAAAGACTGGCCATCTTGAGTACGAATATGGTTGTCTCATTCATATCCACATCTTCACTCCTTCTTCCTTCAATTTATTGACTTACAGATCCTCCCAATTGTTTGTTGTGTTACTAATCCTTATTCAGTTTTTCAATCAAAATCATATTCACAAACTCTCCTCTTGCGTAGAATCGGTTCTCTGACAATTTCAAAAGAAATGGAATAGTGTAGCACGTGGAATCACATAACGAACATAGATACGACTGTAACCTGATAAATGGTGGACATCTGCGAGCAGGGAAGAATGGATGCATCGATAATATGGTCGTGGCAAAGATATCAAGTCAGAAAATTATTCTTGTTATGAGGATCTCACCCGTACGGTAGATTGTAGTAATGATGCACATTAAATCAGGAGAATTTGACATTTCACTTTAAGGCAGGAGAATTTGACGTGAAATGAATGGTTAGCGAACCGTAACAAATAAATTAATTATAAAATAAGGAAGTAAGGCTGTATGCATTAGACGAAGCGAACGAGTGTTGGGACGATAATTAAAGATCAAGAGAATTATGAACAATGACTCAGACAGATAATTAATACGTGAAGCATCCCTTCATCGCGGGAAGATATTGGTCGTGAAGATTCAAGATAGAAGAAATCTTAATGGCAACCAAATTTCGAACGTGTTCTTCAAGAAATTGTGAGGTTCTCTAATCTGAGTAAAAGAGTTATGATAAATTTAGCACCATAGCCGAGCCAGTGATGAAAGTTTGATGCGGGAATATAAGTGAAGATGAAGCAAGGGAGACTCGACTGTAAAACCTTTTAAGAAATAATGATATAATGATTAAGTTTCCACCAGATTGCGACGATAATAATGAAGACCATGGGCATTTATTAAAATAATAATAATAATAATATACTGATTAATAATGGTCAGAATTAAATTAAAAGAATCGTGAAATCAAATTTTAAGTTCAATAATAACAATTCGTAATACTCTGAAAGAACTGAGAAAGGTATGGTTATATTAATCATTGTTGGTTTAAGACCCACTTCCAATTAAAAAGATATAAGTTATCCCAGTCAGCTGCTGATCAAAATGATATACTGTGAATTGTGGTGAATTGATGATTTGGTTGATGGAAGTGGGTGACTATAATTGTGGATGATTTGGTTGATTGATGGTGTCGGCCTGAGTCCGACTGGTAGTCGATGGTATAGGGGAAGTGCTGGTCAAATTTTCAAAAATTACTTTACTTTTAAGGATAAAGAAAAATATTTTCATTCCTATTGGTACTCCAAATGATTGTAATCTCAGTTTTTGGAAAAGGTTGTCATGACCAAACCGAATTTATATAATTGGTCCTTGATTCCAGTTAGCTAGTCAACACTTGGTTTAATTGATCAGTTAAAAGATTTATTTGATTAACTTTACCAACAAATGGTTAATTAAAGGGAATTTGATTCCAATTAGATTAAGTCAAATTTTGACATGATTTTCAGTTCCAAAATTAAATCAATTAGGAATTTGGAGGAAGTAATGGCATTAACAGAAATCGGAAGTTTAGTATAATGAGCGCGACGTTACCGCAAGTTGGTGCAATGTTGTATCTTGATGAATATGACCTTTGTAATAAATAAGAAAAAAATAGGAAGTTATGGGTACATGCTAGTGGAAAGAACATTTGCAAGAACTGAAGATCCAAGATAGAGCAAAGAAATGTCACTATCTATAATAATACTCCACGAAAGAGGTGAATGTACACCCATGTCGAATTACGATTTAATGGGAAATACTGTGAAATACTGGGAAATTCGAAAATCCAAGTATCCGATGTAAGACAGAGACCGACGAAGTCCGCATATGAATTCAGGAAAAAGAGATGTTAATCAAATGGGGAAAGCCTAGTAAGCAATCAGCAATGATATAAACGAGACTAAGAAAAAATAGCTACTAATGAATTTTGATAATTCTGCTAGTAAGAATTTAAATATTATAAATAAAAGCCTTCATTCCAATGTTAACTCCAGAAGTGACCTATCTAATAATGAACAAATTAGTACTATCAAGAAAAAAAAGAAATTCCTTATGTTTAAGAAAGATAATGAATAATGAGAATGAAGAACTAATGAAGAAAAGAAGTGGAATAAAAAGGATGATAAAGTAATTTTATAAAATAATCCAGGATATATGTAAGTTGTAAACGTCGGTTGTGCCAGAACTGATAGGAGAATGAGGTGAAATGCCGATAATTTGAGATAGGAATTCGTTCCAAGAATGCGTGTAAACAGGGAAGGTTAAACAGAGGTATTAGTGGCGAACAGTTAGAAAAGAATTTACAATGAATCTCATGTCATAATTCTTTAGAATTAAAGTGAAGTCCCGGAGGTTCGAACGAATGATTTACCAAGGCTACCTCAAGGAATGAAGTAAGAATTTCTCGTCGATTACTGCACAGAGTCGAGCTGGTATCAAAAGCCATGTATCGTATGACCCAGTAGGCATGAAGTAATGAGTGAAGGAAACTTCAAGAATATGAAATGAAAGAATAATGAGAGAAAGGATATTTCACGTTATGCACGAATGTGGTTATAGAAAAGACGAATGGAAGTATGAAATCACGCATTGTTCATCAGAAGTTGTAAGCTGGAAGTCACAATGAAGACTGTGTTTGGAGTAAGGTATGAGTATTATGGGTTCTAATGATATTATGTACCCGCCATTTCTGAGGACTAAATGAACATAGTGTATAAGGAGTATTTGGATAGTGTAATTGTATTTATTGATAACATCCTCGCCCATTCATATACTAAGGATGACCAAGCTGAACACCTGGAGATATTCATGCGAAAGGTTGAAAAGTAGCAACTGCATTTCCAGCTTCAAAAGTATGAATTCTGGTTATAATTGATTATGAGCTCCAGTTGTGTGGTTAACTACCAAATATGAAAGGTCCATCTAAGGACATGTGGCTGGAGTAGGAAAGAAAGAGTGAATACCATTAAGATTGCTGGGAAATGGTTAAAGGAATTGGAAAAGTTGGAGATTGAAAATCAAGTTTTGACTCAGTTTCTAGTTTATACTTACTTTGTTGTTAGATATCAAAGGTGGTATTAATATAGATGATTGATGTTGACTTCAATATAGAATGTTGTGAGCATCAAAGTTCATATTAATATCTAATTTGATATGACAACAAAATGAGTATTAGTACTAAGAGACCGGGTTTTGAATAAAGTTATGATTCATTCCGTTCCAAATTAATATTTCCTTTCAGATAGTAAAAGATTCTCGCTCGATGAATATACTTGATAGTGATTGAAAAGAAATTGAAGTATACCACAAAGTGGTGAGTTGAATGCAATTGCCAAGATTTTCCTTTAATTTTTAGTTTTTGAATAGATTTAGAATATTTTGAAACATCAGACGCCATGAGCTCAGTATATGGGCGCAGACGGATGGAAAGTGCAAGAGACCGATTAAAGATTCTCGAATTTGATCAGAAATGATCATAGGGCAGACTAACCGAATAGAAGGAGACATGAAAAGTAAAGTAGAACAGTCAGTAAAAATAGGAATTTCTTGAACACGATCTATTAGAATTGGAAAGAAAAGAAGGTTAGTGTAAATTAAGTTAGTCCTTTGAAACAGTAAGATAGATAGAACGATTGTGAATGAGTTGGTCTTGTTGTCACAGGTATAACGAGTTCATAAGACGTTCATAGGTGTGTGACCAGAAAGAGTAATTTGGCTCCGTAAGTATGGAATAGAAATTTGAATTGGATTGCATGAGCAACTGATAGATGTTGATATTGGCAAAAGACTGTTGAGTGGTGGTTAAATGATGATTTTGAAAAAATTTAAGTAAGATATTCGAAAAATATCATGGCATGTTCCTTAGCATGATTCTGAGGACAGAATCCTTTTAAGGGGGGAAGGATGTAACATCTGGAAAATATTACGTAATTATTTTTATCAATAAATAATTTTTATGTGATTTTTATGTGAATTTTGGTGAATTATTTGATGATAGATAATAATATTTGGATGTTTATTTCTGATAAAATCTAGATATTTTAATCTTTAATTATCCAGAATAAAATATAAATAATTTTGGTATTTTTCTGGGAATTGTTTTTGAATTGTTATGTGAATTTATAAGAATTTATAGAATTAATAATGATTATTCTTTCATAATTATAAAATTTCTTTTTAGAAACAGAAATCATCCTACTTCAACTGTTTTTGCGTTTTTACAACCCGGAACTCTTCCGAAAACTCCTTCCTAATCTGATAATTCTGAACACTTTCCATGTTTTGACTTTCTCGATCTGGGGTACGGTTTGACCCGTACGAGTCCCGACGTGAAATTTTCGATACGCTAATCATTTATAGATCAATAAAAAAAATGTGTATTCTCAAAAGGAGAGATATTATTATCTCATTTTCGTATAAAATGTTTTATAAGAGTCTCTGTTTTAATAATTATCCAAATCTGGTATTAAAATTGTATCATCTTTATAGTTACTTAGCGGCTAAGTAACCTATTTTTGGATCTGATCTGTAAATATAATTATTGAATTATTAAATAAATAAAATACTTGATGAGTCTGTCAGCTGTGTTTTGCTTTATTACAAATTGTGTGTGATCTGTTGGGTACAAAGATTAATTGTATAGTTAATTATTGAGTTGTACGAAATTTTTTGCTTCTAAAATGATTTTATTGAATATTTATTCTTATAAATGCTAAAATTATCTCTAAAATTATTTTTGTTATTTTATAATCTTATTTATTATTTTTGGGAGTTTATAAAATTTAGAAATCAATATTTTACTAATTATTTATCTTTAAATAATTTTCTGATTTTATTTAATTATAAAATCAGTATTAAATTCAGAAATGCTTCAAAAATCATAAAAATTTTATTTTATTAACTTTTAATTATCTCAAAAATTTTAAAATTATTTCGGAAACTTTTGGATTAAATCCACCCGCAAGTTCATTCATTAAATCATTAATTTTTGACATATTACGTATCTCAATAATATCTTAAAAATTACGAAATTGATGTTTTATTTGATTCGGAATATTTGTAAATTTAAAAACTATTTTAAACGATAATTTGACTTATCGCTACTCATAAATTATACCGTAATATCTTAAATAGGAATAAATCAGAAAAGAAAACAAAAACAAAACCCTAAATTTACCCCTGCACCCCTCATCTCCTTTCCCACGACCCCATCCCCAATCTCTCATCTCTCTCCCTGGTTTATCTCTCTCTACGATTTCTCTCCCAAATCATTCCATCTCTCTCGTTTTTCCAATTAACGTATCATCTATTCCTTTTCCTTTTGCTACTTTCTCTCCTGGTTGCCCCTGTTCTCGGCCTTGCCGCCACGTTTTTGATTTCTCCGGCGAGAAGTCGCCGCCTGACTCCTGCTTCCTCGATATATATATGAAAGTATGTATATGTTTGGATGTGGTATTCTTGTTTTACTACCTGTTGTCGCCGCCCCTCGCCGTTTCCGTTGAGGACGGTGGCACCTGGCTATCACTGCTGCGTCTTTTTGTTTCCGGTTGCTTGTGTTTTCGGTACACGCGCGTGTGTGTATCGTTTTTACATGTTGATTCTTTATGGTTTCTTGATTTTCTGATGAATTGAAAATGGTGGAATTTGAGTAATTATTTTGGGTGGTTTATTCGATTAATTTTACTGATTCGAAGTAAATATTTACAGTATTTATTCGAATTATTTGCTATAATATTTTGAATAAATTTTCATAATTATTCGAATTATATTTTAAAGGTTACAACAATTAATCGGTGAAATTCGTGTCGGATGTCCGTTATAAACGGGAACCCGCGAATTTTATCTTCATCGCCGTCGGCGAGCCGACGGTGGGCGATGATGATTTTTATCTGAGTCCTACATTTATTAGTTAAATAAAATTAGTTCGGTAAAAATTAATTCCGAACAAAAAATACAAACAAAAACATAAAAGTACGGATAATAATAATAATAATAATAATAATAAATAATTGAAGTTGTACTGGTGGTTGGGATTGCAAATTGGATTGAATGTTGTTGTTGTTGATTGTGATTGACGTCGAATTGTTCGACGGGTAGGCCGATAAATAAAGGAGACGCTGCCCGATTTTTGGGAAATTAATTCCGAAAATACGGGAACGTAACATATAATTATCGGAGATGTCGAATAACCATATATAATTATATTATATGAACTTAATTGCGGTTGAGACAAAATAAGTTATAAATAATCGATTATCTTATTTTTCAAAACGACAAGTATACGTATTTTCTGAAAATAAATACCGAACCGAGTTTTGAAGGTGCAAACCATAATTGCTATGTGTATTTCAGTAATACCTATAAATACGAGACGTGATATGAAACCGTATGGGTAGAAGTGATAGCGATTTGATTTTCTAAATTAGGGTATTTCAACCCTGTAGGTCCTAGACGGAAAACCCGAGTATCGACATCGGACTGGGAATGATCTAGTAATTAGACGTCGAGATCAACGAAGTTCCAATCGAAGGACATGAAGGATAGGATTGTATCCGGAAAAGGATAGTGGTTTGACGATAAAGCCAAACGTTCAAGGCAATTCAAAAGTCAACCGATAATAGTGGTTAAAGCTTATCGAGGCAAGTATTCCTGAACTTTCTTTTAAAATACTGAAATTCTTTCTTCGATCCTAATCTAAGTTTAGAATAGTTAAATGTTTTATATTTCGCTACAATTACTCTTATTATGCATGTTATTTTCATTATTGTTCCTATAATTCGATTGCTCTCTTGAGCAAATACCCATTCTTTCGGGTTATTTGCGAACCCTGAATTGGGATATTTAAATTCAAAATAATTTGACATCAAAATACTCCACAGGCTGGATAATGATGATGTGTGGGATTAAGTTTTACTTAATCCTAAGGACCGGGACATGATCGGTGCCTTGAGATGGGCCGTAGTACATGGGGACCCGACTGGATCTATACATGTAAGTATAGATCTGCACTGTATCCTGACTGATCAGCAGGATATAGATGCGAACTAGTGTCCAGTCTAATTTGTTGTTGATCGCCATTAACGGCATTCTCTCTCGAAAGTTTTATGATTCCAAAACCGGACAAACCCCTGATTCAGGAGATGAATCTGGGAATCGTTTGTCACTTTTGGACTAATAATTAAAGGCTGGTAACGGCCAATGTTTATTTGCTCAACTCCCTCAAATAAGTAGAACTGTTTAAATATTTTGTCCGAAAATTTTCCTTTATTACTAATATTTGAAACTCAAATTATATACTTGCTGGGCATTTTTGGCTCACTCTTGCTTTGCAATTCTTATTTCTTCCAGAAGCAGATAATGATAGAAGTGAATAGCTTTTGATAGACAGCAGAAGTTAAAGAGATCTCCGCTGCGAGAGGACAAAGATGTTAGAAAATAAGTCAAGAGCATTAGCATAAAGGTATTTACACTTGTATTGTAATTGATGTGAATTATAGAAGGTTAGATTCTTGGTTCATACCATAACCTGTAAACGATCCGGATTCAAGGGGTTAATTGAATATTCTTTTATTTTATGTAAAGATTGTTTAGTGACACCAAATATTGACCCCGGAGTTGGGTTGTTACACCAGCTTTTCTTATTTGTGATAAGTGCCTTGCCTTTATCACTTTTTCCTTTCTTGCAGTCAGGAGATATGTGGCCTCTTTCACCACAATTGTAGCATTTGACATTTGAGTTGTCTCCCCTGTCAGACTTTCCTCCTTTGCCTTCAGACTTTCTGAACCCTTTCTTATAAGAACTTCCACCTTTCCTGGAAAACTTCTTGCCCTTTCTGAATTTCTTGTAGGCTATCTTTGTAATACCCTTCACCATAAGAGCACACATATGTATCATCTCTGCATCAACATCCACTTCAGTTAAACTTTCAGTTTCTGAATCATCATCATCAGAATCTGATGATTCTGAATCAGACTTTATGATGAGAGCCTTTCTTTTGCCCCTTTTTGAGACAACAACTTTAGGAGATTTCTCCTCAGTTTTAAGAGCAAATGTCCTTGACTTTCTTCCATGCCTCTTGCTCCTTTGATCCATCTCAAGTTCATGAGTCTTAAGCATACCATAAATTTCATCAAGAGTAGTTTCAGTAAGGTCATAGTTGTCTCTTATGGTAGTAGACTTCAAATCCCAATTTTTAGGAAGAGCCAAAAGGAATTTTAGATTTAAATCTTCAAGATCATATTCCTTGTACACCTGTGACAGATAATTCAAGAGTTTGGAAAACCTGTCATATAAATCAGTTAATGACTCGTCAACTTTTAAGTCAAAGTACTCATACTCTTGAGTGTGTATAGTCTTCCTATTCTTTTTGATTGCATCAGTTCCCTGGCATCTTGTCTCTAAAGCATCCCATATCTCCTTTGCAGTCTTGCATCTAGTTACCTTGTTTGACATGACATTATCAATTGCACTATGCAGTAAATGCCTTACCCTTGCATCCTTGGCAATAGATGAGATATCTTTAGGTGTGTATTCACCTTTCTCCTTTGGCATGGTCTTTGCTGGTTGATCAGCAACTGCAACAGAGAGCTTGGTAGGCTTATATGGTCCTTTATTAATTCTATCAAGGTATTCTGGATCTGTAGCTTCCAGAAATATAGCCATCTTCACTTTCCATATAGGATACTTAGATGGTCTCAGTATGGGAACCCTAATAGTCTCATATCGATTGTGGGTTTGAGTGTTTTGAGTACCTTGAGTTTTGGTGGGCTTAGTTGGAGTTTGTGTTTCTTCAGACATGATTGATTGTTTGGATCTTACTGTATATGTGTTAACAGAAAGGCTGTGATACCACTTGTCAGGTCACACAACACTATAGAAGGGGGTTGAATATAGTGTTTATACAATCAAATTAATTTCGAACACAAGTATGTAACAGTAATCAAATATATTCAATATAATAAACTATGTTACAATAGAACAGTTGTTCTCTCTCAGTGATGAACAATATCATTAAGAGCTGCTAGGTTACAATGTATAATCATTCTCGTGAATGATAACACATATAGTGTAAACCCTAAGTTGTGTTTATATGGTACATAGTTACAAGGTATCTTCTAATTGATATGGAATATAATTCTATCTCCTAAAATATATCAATTAGATATCTTCTACAAGTCTTATAGTCTTCTAACTCTTCATGCATATCTTCTATTGTTTTAGTCATGATCATTTCCTATAAATCAGTTGTTTTCCTTATCTGAAGTATCCGCACTTAAGCCCTGATATAAATCCTGACGGCCTTAAGTTCTGATATAAGTTCTGACTTCAGTAAGTTCCGATTTCCAGTAAGTCCTGATATTAAGTTCCGAAACTAAACACAATATATTAGACATGACATCTCAAATATATCTAACACATTCTTCGCGTAACGGGTCGCATCCTGACTGACAGCCCGACGCTGAGTGTTTTCAACAATGCTTCACAATCATTCTCTTTATACCAGCTGACACGTCAAACTGGAATATAATATTTATTTAAATATTTTCATTCTCGCATAGTAACACATAATTCATATAATTACACTTTACTCGCATAATTAATTCGCGAAAATTCTCAGTCGTTACACCGAACTTATCATATTTCGAGTTTTTATCAATATTTGGTAAAATTGATTCGAGCTTTCAAGCCGAAATTGAGCCCATCTAACTTTTTATGACCCGAGATTTGAGATTGAATAAGCCTTGGATGAACTCGAGCTCTTGCTCGAGTCCGAACATTTTTAATCGAGCCTAATAATACCCTAACTCTTGTGCACCAGCATAAAGTTAGTATATCGAAGTTAGTTAATTTCTCAGTCTGGATAATTAATAAATTATTATTATATGGTAATATATTATCAATAATTTTTATTTAATGTATGGAATTTTTTTATAAATTAAAAAAAATCTCGATGTTGCACATGAGTATGAAGTTAGTATATTGTAATGAGTTAATTATCCAAGTCTTGAATGATTTTATTCTATACGAATATTAAATTATACAGGTTTAGCCACCCAATATAAAGAAACAGACATGGAGCTCAATACTTGATGTTACCAATATATTAGCAACTCGGTCTCTAGCTCAATTGGTTAAAGACTTATGTTTGCACAAAGAGGGTCATGAGTTCAATTCTCCATGCCAATAATAAGTTTTCATATTTATCAAAATACGGGGGTAAAAAGTAATTTTGAATTAAAGGTTTCCCCAGAAAAGTCATGTTGGAGTATTATATATATAACTAGCATAATAACCCGTGCGAGGGACGGGTCATTTTCTAGATTTTTTTAATGCATCATTCAATAATAATGTTCTTAATTGTTTAATTATTTGTAAATATTGTACAATATCTAACGTGTATCAAATACAAGTTGATTGTTTATCAATGTGTATTATTTTCATATAAGACATTACCAAATTACACAACGTTTCTAATATAGCTCATTAATTAAAATATATATATATATATTGTCGTTTGTGTTGTATAATTTGTATATAATGAATCAATATAAACAGGGTAGTCAATGTACGTTTAAAATGAAACGATTAAACCTAATCTATAGAATGCCGTTATATGTTTACAAAGAAAAGTTAAATATTAACATATATGTTGAATACAAAGTTGACCAAAAATTTTAAATTTTATTTAATAAACTATATGTACGGGTCTATATTATTACTGAGTTCACTAATAACTTACAATTAACTTAATTAATTTAAAAAGATAAAAAATGTATAACTGAAATCAGAATAACTTGCAATTATAATATACAATAATGTAAAATTTACACTACTGTTAATATAATAGTTGATTTGTTAGTTTTTGAAATTCGAAAAATGTTAGTTTTTTATTTACACTAGTGTTAACAAAGTAAGATTAAGTTGTATGTGTGTGTGTGTCAGCATGTAAATTATCGTATATTACATTTTTTAGTAAATTACGATGGTTTCAATTATTTATATGTTAAATATCTTATTTATGTACATGTATAATTATTATTAACATCTAGTGAGACAATTGATTACTTAAATAACATGCATATATAATTATTCAAAATTAAAACTATGTAATAAATAAATTATGATAATTTATATATGGTATTCACATTATCATTGACAAACAATCCATATCTATTTTTTACGCAACCGAGTATCAATCATGGTTGTAACATAAAAATAAATTATATATTGTAAAGACTTATTATTGATATTCATGATTTTTTTAAGAATTCGAAGAAAAATTATAATTATATCATTATTTAAACCGCTTGCAAATTTCTTTCGTTACGACTCTAATATTTCTTCATATAATAATTTGCTAACATTGTATATTATTCTCCTAAAATAAATATTTTTCAATTCGATAAAGTTTTATAAATATCGGTTGAACTGGATATTTCCTTCAAATTATTGAACAATATATATTTTTTCAAATAATATAAAATGCATTGAATCAAATTCTACAATATAGTATAGATATAACATTTATTTGAATAATTCAAAATATTTGTACAATATTATCTTGATCAATGAATATTGCTTATCTAACAGAATTCTATTTAAAACGTTAGTTTTTAAAAGTGAAAAATAAAAAATAAATTGATTTAATATATCATCGTAGTTTTAACAAATCTCGTGAGATCTCATCAAATTTTGAATATTTTTAAAATCGGGAGAAGTCTCAAAAACAATAATGCACTACCAGTGAAGTTAGTAATGTTACAACTGGTATTTCTAAATCTTATATATATATAATTGTGTGTTTATAATTGAGATTTAAATTGTGTGGAATTATAAATGTGACGCCCTCCAAACCCGGGGTCTAGATTTGGGGGTCACTTGCCACTAAATTATAATAAAATAATCACAGCAGAATAATATAATAAATACGACCCCTTTACCTGCACTGGATCGATCACAGGTTATAGTATGGAACAGGCACTACTACAAATCAAGTGTTATTACAAACCATAAGTCTAATTAGTTTTACAGATTATTCAAATTTTATTACAAACCTCTAGACTATCCAAGTGTCCCAAAACAGTCTACCTGGAATACACACCACTATTTACAAACACTCGACTGCTGACCAAACCTGGATCTCAAGCTTGCTCTGGCTTAGCTGAAAGATTAGATTGATAAACAAGTATGAGCGAAAGAAATGCTCAGCAAGCAATATAAAATGTACTTGTAATGATAAACCACATTCCAATAATAACTGAACAAAAAAATAAAAGCAGTAATATTTGATCATTAATAAAAGCTTCACAAACTATCAACAATAAACGATAACTTTTAGATTGGAATCTAACTCCGACGGACGTACTATCACATGCTGATCAGCCCGTGTGATAGCACAAGGTTATGATTCATAGAAACATGTCCCCAAAATACGAGTACTCAATTAAAAAGGCAATATACCTGCCTGTGGCAAAATGGTGTCATAGTATTTCATATAACACATAGAAATAGCCCTCCGCTGGACCGTCCGTCCCGGTCACTTACGCATTCATCCAATCCATAAAACATTTTGATCAAAGGAGCCGAATCAAAGGACATCCTTAACCATATAACTCCCCATTTCTCATGGTCCCGAGTTATTTCAACAATCGATGGCGAAATAACTAGAATAATTTAGTTATTCTCTAATCTCAATTCAATGTTCCACTGTATAGAGTGATTTATAGCGAAATATATAAAACGTTTAACTATTCTGAACTTAGAATAGTATGGAAATCGAAAGAATAAAGTTCAGAGTCAATATCAATTGAATGATAAATGAAGATAGAGGTACTTGCATAATATAATTCAAAATAAACGTCACTTGAACAATAAGTGAAGTTAGGGGTACTTGCCTGGTATGCTTGATAACCTCTTCACTAAAACCCTGGCTTATAACTGCTGGCTATCAACTTCGTCTAGCACTTTACCACACTCTTTGCTACTCGATTCTATAAACAAAAGAACTATCTTAATTGACAGAACCAAACTCAATCGACGTAACTCTACGTCTTGACATCTACCCGACCGTTTATAACTAGCATGGCATTTTAAAACTGTAACAGATAGCATGTATATCACGTATCACGTAATCATGGTATTCGTATAGCACGTACTCACATATTTCATCTAATACATAAGTCAGATCATTAAGAGATACGTCTCAGTGCGTTCAGAATGAAAATTAGGTCAATATTAGCATTTACCGATCAAATACCGACTTAAACTGATACACAATTCAAATGACATTGCAATATAAAATAAATTAGGTCTCAAAAGTATTTTTATTGGAAGCGCAATATTTTTCTGAGTCTGTACGCGTTCGTTTCGTATTAAACGGACGAACGGTTTAATTATTATGAATAAAATAAGAATTAAATAGAATTAAATAATTAATAATAATATTAATTGACTTTTAAATACCAAAATATAATTTTTAAAAGCCTAAAAATAATTTTTAGAAATTATTTGAATTAATTATAAATAATTTACATTTATTTAACTCTTTATAAATAAAATTAAATGATTAAATAATTTTAATCAATTAACTAAATTCATAAATAATTAACAAAAATAAATTATAAATAATTAAATCAAATTAAATTTTTTTGAAAATAATAAAAGAAAATAATTTTAGGAATTTAAAATAATTAAGAAATTAATTTTTAGTATTTAAAATATTTATTAAATGATTTTTAGAAATAAATAAAATGATTTTTTGAAAATAGGAAAAAGGATTTTTTGAAATATTTTTAAAATCAGAAACTGGGAAACAGAAATGGGGGATTGGGGTTTGGGTTTCGGGGATCAAACCCGGGTTTTTAAAACGGGTTACGAAGAACACGGCCGGGTCCGGGTTGAACACCGGCCGGTTTCTGGAATCAGCCCAGATTCCGGCTGGTTCTTGCCGGACTCCGGCGAATCCCAAACTTGCCCGAAACACTCCCCTTTCCTCCTGTTTTCAGTCCAACCTTCCTCTACTCCCTCCCAGAAATCATCATGCTCACTGAACAACCACAGGCCACCCCCAGATTGTATTCTCCGACGAAAAACACAAAAATCCGGCTAAGCTTGATGAACAATCCGGCAAAAACTCGGAATCAGCGAATATTCAACCAAAATCAACGTATTTCATATCAAAATAAAGCTCAGGATATCTATAATCCACCACAACCATCAAAACAATCAGAAACAACACATATAAACCAGAAAATCAAATTAAAAATTCGGTGAACCAAAAACTCGGTTATAACATTCTGGGACTAGAACAATTCAACCAAATACTCAAATCGATTCTAAAGATCATTCTAAAACTACTGGTAACATCCAAATCAACCAAAAATCATCACAAATAAAAAAACGATTTCAAGAACAAAAATATAAAAATCGATTTTAATCATCAGCTCACCTCAGTTTATGATTTTGGTACCAAAAGATCCGTCTCTTCGAGAGGATTGGAGTGATTACAAGAGCGTTAACAGAGGTTCAGTAAATCTCTCAAAATCAAGGGATTTGTGTCAAGAACAAGATTATACCCCCAAACTTTGTTCTTGCCTAATTCTATTTTCTGAATTTTTAATAAAATAAAATGAATAATTTAATTATGTTCAGCTATTTATATTAATTCTGAAATTATATCCCCAAAATAAATTAAGGGTGTTTTTATCCCTAAATTACAATAATTAGGGCCCCAAAATAATAATTACGGGGAATAATTTTAAAAATGAAAAAATATAAAATTAATGTCAAAATCCCCCAAAAATTGCGAATAATTCGAAAATACAAAAATAATGGGTATTTGAAATACAATTAATTTTATAAAAATGAAAACGCGGATTTTGTGGGGTTTGACGTCCCGGCGGGGTCTCGGTTCGTTGATTTTTGAAAAACGGAAACGATCCCTAAATTACCAGAAAATCCCGAAAACACGTAAAATACAATCAAACACGTATAAAATCAAATAAAACAGGTATCCTAATAAAGATGCTGATAATTACGCGTCCCGATTGCAGATAAGTTCTTATAATTGCAATTTAAACATATTTTAATCAACCGAAAAATTTTCTGGCCCGTACAGAAACATACATAACAGTTATAACATCTCATATCATAGCAACAATTACTTTAAATTTATAAAACACACAATATTTATTTATTTAACATATAATATTCATATAATTTTCCCGGATATTACATCATTCCCCCCTTAACAGGATTCTGTCCTCAGAATCAGCCTAGGAAAATAAATGAGGATACTTGGATCGCATTTCGCTTTCCAACTCCCAGGTCGACTCTTCAACCTTGGGATTCCTCCACAAGACTCGCACTAAAGATACAGATTTATTCCTAAGCACTCTTTCTTTCTTATCTAGAATTTGCACTGGTTGCTCTACAAAAGACAAATCTGGCTGGATCTCTATTGGCTCGTATTCTATCACATGATTCGAATCAGGCAAATAACGCTTCAACATTGACACGTGGAACACGTTGTGAATATGCTGCATGTGAGGTGGTAACGCTAATTCGTAAGCAACCTTTCCCACACGCTTCAAAATCTCAAAAGGGCCAACATAACGCGGACTCAGCTTTCCTTTCTTTCCAAATCTTGATAAACCTTTCCAAGGAGAAACTTTTAATAATACTGCCTCTCCAACTTCAAATTCCATATCTTTTCTGGTAGGATCAGCATATTTGCGTTGACGATCTTGAGCTGCTGTTAATCTTTTCCGAATGAGTTCTATTTTCTCCTTCGTCTGTTGAATCAATTCTGGACCCAAAATCTTTCTTTCACCAACTTCTTCCCAACATATTGGAGATCTGCATCTTCTACCATACAAAGCTTCGTAAGGCGGCATTCCAATACTGGCATGATAGCTGTTGTTGTAGGAGAATTCAACTAATGGCAAATGCTCGTCCCAACTACCTTCAAAATCTAGTGTACATACCCTTAGCATATCTTCAATAGTCTGAATCGTTCTTTCACTTTGACCGTCTGTCTGCGGATGATACGCGGTACTCATGTTCAGCTTCGTTCCGAGACAATCTTGAAAACTTCTCCAAAATCTTGAGTTAAATCGAGGATCTCTGTCTGAAACTATGGATACTGGAACTCCGTGTCTTGTCACAATTTCTTTAAGATATAACCGTACCAATTTATCCATTGAGAATCTCTCGTTGATAGGAAGAAAATGCGCTGACTTCGTCAATCTGTCGATAATAACCCAAATAGCATCATGATTCGCCCTGGTCCTCGGTAATCCAACTACGAAATCCATCGCTATATGCTCCCATTTCCATTCTGGAATGTCCAATGGTTGTATCAGTCCACTGGGCCTTTGATGTTCCGCTTTGACTCGCTGACAAGTGTAACATTTACTTACCCATTCTGCAATTTCTTTCTTCATACTTGGCCACCAAAAGTTTTCTCTTAAGTCTCTATACATCTTCGTACTCCCGGGATGAATTGAATATCTAGAGTTGTGAGCATCTCGAAGAATTTCATCTTTCAGCTCGGCTATGTTGGGTATCCATATTCTGGAAGAAAATCTTAATATCCCTTTATCCTCCTTTTGACTCCCTATTTCTTCTCCTGTCAAACTGTCTCGTTCATGGCTCATCACTTCTTCCTGACATCTTCTTATTTTTTCTAATAATTCTGGTTGAAAAGACATTGCACACAATACCTCTGTAGACATACTTGGAATATTAACCTCTATTTCCAGCTTCTCAAATTCCCTGATTAATTCCTCAGATGAAGTTATCATGTTCAACCTTTCTTTTCTGCTCAGCGCATCGGCCACCACATTTGCTTTGCCTGGATGATAGTTAATAGTACAGTCGTAATCCTTGATTAGTTCTAGCCATCTCCTCTGCCTCATGTTCAATTCCTTCTGGGTAAAGATATATTTCAAACTCTTGTGGTCTGTGTAGATCTCGCACTTTTCCCCATAAAGATAATGCCTCCAAATCTTCAATGCAAATACTATAGCTGCCAATTCCAGATCATGCATTGGATACTTCTCTTCGTGTGGTTTCAACTGTCTTGAAGCGTAAGCTATTACCTTGTCATGCTGCATCAAAACACATCCTAATCCTTTGTACGACGCGTCACTGTAGATCACAAAATTTCCTTGTTCATCTGGCAAGACTAGCACTGGAGAAGATACTAATCTATTCTTTAATTCCTGGAAACTTTCTTCGCACTTCTCATCCCATTCAAATTTCTGATTCTTCCTGGTAAGCTTTGTCAATGGCGTAGCTATCTTTGCAAAATCTTGCACAAATCTTCTGTAGTAACCTGCCAATCCCATGAAACTTCTTACTTCCGTTGGTGTTTTTGGCCTCTCCCAGTTGATTACGGCTTCAATCTTTGTTGGATCCACTTTCACTCCTTTATTGCTAATCACGTGCCCAAGAAATCGTACTTCTTTTAACCAAAATTCACACTTGGAAAACTTTGCGTATAACTTCTCCTGTCGCAGTATCTCCAGAACTATCCTCAAATGCTCTACATGCTCCTCTTCTGTTTTGGAATAGATCAAAATGTCGTCTATAAACACGATCACGAATTTATCCAAATACTTTTTAAATACTCGATTCATCAGATCCATGAAAGCTGCTGGTGCGTTAGTTAATCCAAATGCCATCACTAGAAACTCATAATGCCCATATCTGGTTCTAAATGCGGTCTTCGGAATGTCTTCAGGCTTGATCTTTAGTTGATGATATCCGGATCTTAAATCAATCTTAGAAAACCATACAGCGCCTCGCAATTGGTCAAACAAATCATCGATCCTTGGTAACGGATACTTGTTTTTAATGGTTAGCTTATTCAGTTCTCGATAGTCGATACACAGTCGCATACTTCCGTCCTTCTTCTTGACAAACAGTACTGGTGCGCCCCATGGGGATACACTGGGTCTTATCACTCCTTTCTCTAAAAGATCTTGCAGCTGAGATGCCAATTCTTTCATTTCCACTGGTGCCATCCGGTACGGGGCTTTAGAAACTGGTTCTGTTCCGGGTGCTAGATCAATCGCAAATTCAATTTCTCTGTCGGGAGGTAATCCTGGTAGATCGTCTGGAAAGACATCTGAAAATTCGTTGACAATTGGAATCGCTTCTAGTGTTGGAACTTCCTTGCTGGTGTCTATTACATGGGCTAAATATGCTTCGCAATTCTGACGCAATAACTTCTTCACTTGAGCGATCGTTAAGAACTTCTTCTCTTGCTTATTTCCTCGGAATATCACCTTCTTCTTAATATCCAAGGTCTGAAGTCTCACTTTCCTATTCTTACAATCAATCTGGGCGTTATTTTCTGATAACCAATCCATTCCTAAAATAACATCAAATTCTCCCAACTTAAAAGGTATCAAGTTGGCATAGAAATAATGTCCTCCTATCTCAACATCGCACCTTGGGCACACTCGGTCGACTAAAATTTGATTCTTATTAGCTAGCTCTATCATTAATGCTTGTTCTAACAATTTAACTTCACAATGCAGTTTATCGACAAAACTTTGAGAAATAAATGACCTTGTAGCTCCAGAGTCAAATAGAACTTTAGCATCTACGGAATTGACTGGAAGCGTACCTGCAACCACGTCTGAACTCTGAACAACATCCTTCATAGTCATGTTAAATGTCCTGGCTTTTGGTTGGTCCTTTGCTGGTGGTCCTTCAATTCTTGGCAGATTCTGAGATGGAGCACCTGTAAGCCTTGGGGTGTTGCTCGTCATACCTTGTGTTGGGCAATTCCTGGAAATATGCCCTGGCTTTCCACACTTATAACATCCAGTTCCCACATTCTGACCTTGAGTCGGGTTCTGACACACATTAGCAAAGTGTCCCTTCCTGCCGCACTTGAAACATGTCACATTAGCATTATAATTCCCAAAGTGCTTCCTACCACAAAACTGACAATCTGGTATTGGTGGACGATTGGGCCTCTGCTGATTTGAATTCTGAAAACGGTTGCCTTGTCCTCCATTTCCTGATTGTGGTCTTCTGAATCCCATATTCCTATTACCCTGAAAATCTGGCCTTTTGTTGAAACGACTCTGAAAATTACTTGACTGCTGACCTCCCTCTGAGGTTTCCATTTTCCTTTTCTTCCCATCTTTTCCTTTCTGAGACATATCACTCCTACTCTCAATCACCATTGCCTTCTGAACCACTGCCACATATGAAGTTAACTCAAACATGGCCACTCTGTTCTGAATCCAAAATTTCAATCCATGTTCAAACCTTCTGGCTTTCTTTTCATCCGTATCAACCTGGTCTGGCACGAACCTTGCTAAATCAGTAAACTTAGCTTCGTATTCCGCCACGGTAAGATCACCTTGGGTCAGATTCAAAAACTTAATCTCCATTTGATTCTTCATATACCTCGGGAAATACTTCTCCAGGAACAACTCTGTGAATCTCTCCCAAGTTATAAACTCACCTCCTTCCAATGCTCGCGTGGATTCCCACCAATAGTTCGCCTCGCCCTTCAAAAAGTAACTTGCAAACTTGGTCTTCTGCTCAGTTCCTGCTCTGACTAATTCAAAAGCCTTTTCCATTTCCTTGAGCCATGCATTGGCTTCCACAGGATCAGCACTTCCCTTGAACTCAGGTGGCTTCACTGCTTGAAACTGCTTAAAAGTCACTGTAGGTGGTGCTGCTGCTTGCTGCTGTTGTTGATGTTGTTGCTGTTGTTGCTGCTGCGTAAGATGTAACATCTGCTGCTGCATCAGTCCCAACATCTGGATAATCACTGGATCTGTACGACTCTCGGTATGATCCTCTCCTGAATTATTCCTTTTCTTTGGAGCCATTATTCTGGTAAGAGAACAAGCAACATATATAATAAGCTGTCAAGCATTGTGTCAAATATGTAGCAATTCCTTAGCATATTAAAGTTGGCAAACAATATCTCTTCCTTGAATATCATAAACTTGCTACCATATTAACACAAGCGACATGATTATCACATAATCCTGCTTATTATCTCGAGAATAATAACATAAAGAAAATTTACTCCGAATTATCCAAACCTTTTAAATCCTTGCTCGAAATCTTAACTAACCCAACAAAATAGAAGGGCAATGACACAAGGCCTAAAGCTAACCGCAAAGCAAGAAACCTAAACAACTTAACTATAACCCAGCCCAATATCCTAAATTTAATCCTATAAAAGCTAAATTACACGCGCCTATCTTATGTGATCTTCCTATGACTCATCTATGACAATCCTACGCCTGTTTCAGTGACCAAAACCTGTAGCTCTGATACCAACCTGTGACGCCCTCCAAACCCGGGGTCTAGATTTGGGGGTCACTTGCCACTAAATTATAATAAAATAATCACAGCGGAATAATATAATAAATACGACCCCTTTACCTGCACTGGATCGATCACAGGTTATAGTATGGAACAGGCACTACTACAAATCAAGTGTTATTACAAACCATAAGTCTAATTAGTTTTACAGATTATTCAAATTTTATTACAAACCTCTAGACTATCCAAGTGTCCCAAAACAGTCTACCTGGAATACACACCACTATTTACAAACACTCGACTGCTGACCAAACCTGGATCTCAAGCTTGCTCTGGCTTAGCTGAAAGATTAGATTGATAAACAAGTATGAGCGAAAGAAATGCTCAGCAAGCAATATAAAATGTACTTGTAATGATAAACCACATTCCAATAATAACTGAACAAAAAAATAAAAGCAGTAATATTTGATCATTAATAAAAGCTTCACAAACTATCAACAATAAACGATAACTTTTAGATTGGAATCTAACTCCGACGGACGTACTATCACATGCTGATCAGCCCGTGTGATAGCACAAGGTCATGATTCATAGAAACATGTCCCCAAAATACGAGTACTCAATTAAAAAGGCAATATACCTGCCTGTGGCAAAATGGTGTCATAGTATTTCATATAACACATAGAAATAGCCCTCCGCTGGACCGTCCGTCCCGGTCACTTACGCATTCATCCAATCCATAAAACATTTTGATCAAAGGAGCCGAATCAAAGGACATCCTTAACCATATAACTCCCCATTTCTCATGGTCCCGAGTTATTTCAACAATCGATGGCGAAATAACTAGAATAATTAGTTATTCGCTAATCTCAATTCAATGTTCCACTGTATAGAGTGATTTATAGCGAAATATATAAAACGTTTAACTATTCTGAACTTAGAATAGTATGGAAATCGAAAGAATAAAGTTCAGAGTCAATATCAATTGAATGATAAATGAAGATAGAGGTACTTGCATAATATAATTCAAAATAAACGTCACTTGAACAATAAGTGAAGTTAGGGGTACTTGCCTGGTATGCTTGATAACCTCTTCACTAAAACCCTGGCTTATAACTGCTGGCTATCAACTTCGTCTAGCACTTTACCACACTCTTTGCTACTCGATTCTATAAACAAAAGAACTATCTTAATTGACAGAACCAAACTCAATCGACGTAACTCTACGTCTTGACATCTACCCGACCGTTTATAACTAGCATGGCATTTTAAAACTGTAACAGATAGCATGTATATCACGTATCACGTAATCATGGTATTCGTATAGCACGTACTCACATATTTCATCTAATACATAAGTCAGATCATTAAGAGATACGTCTCAGTGCGTTCAGAATGAAAATTAGGTCAATATTAGCATTTACCGATCAAATACCGACTTAAACTGATACACAATTCAAATGACATTGCAATATAAAATAAATTAGGTCTCAAAAGTATTTTTATTGGAAGCGCAATATTTTTCTGAGTCTGTACGCGTTCGTTTCGTATTAAACGGACGAACGGTTTAATTATTATGAATAAAATAAGAATTAAATAGAATTAAATAATTAATAATAATATTAATTGACTTTTAAATACCAAAATATAATTTTTAAAAGCCTAAAAATAATTTTTAGAAATTATTTGAATTAATTATAAATAATTTACATTTATTTAACTCTTTATAAATAAAATTAAATGATTAAATAATTTTAATCAATTAACTAAATTCATAAATAATTAACAAAAATAAATTATAAATAATTAAATCAAATTAAATTTTTTTGAAAATAATAAAAGAAAATAATTTTAGGAATTTAAAATAATTAAGAAATTAATTTTTAGTATTTAAAATATTTATTAAATGATTTTTAGAAATAAATAAAATGATTTTTTGAAAATAGGAAAAAGGATTTTTTGAAATATTTTTAAAATCAGAAACTGGGAAACAGAAATGGGGGATTGGGGTTTGGGTTTCGGGGATCAAACCCGGGTTTTTAAAACGGGTTACGAAGAACACGGCCGGGTCCGGGTTGAACACCGGCCGGTTTCTGGAATCAGCCCAGATTCCGGCTGGTTCTTGCCGGACTCCGGCGAATCCCAAACTTGCCCGAAACACTCCCCTTTCCTCCTGTTTTCAGTCCAACCTTCCTCTACTCCCTCCCAGAAATCATCATGCTCACTGAACAACCACAGGCCACCCCCAGATTGTATTCTCCGACGAAAAACACAAAAATCCGGCTAAGCTTGATGAACAATCCGGCAAAAACTCGGAATCAGCGAATATTCAACCAAAATCAACGTATTTCATATCAAAATAAAGCTCAGGATATCTATAATCCACCACAACCATCAAAACAATCAGAAACAACACATATAAACCAGAAAATCAAATTAAAAATTCGGTGAACCAAAAACTCGGTTATAACATTCTGGGACTAGAACAATTCAACCAAATACTCAAATCGATTCTAAAGATCATTCTAAAACTACTGGTAACATCCAAATCAACCAAAAATCATCACAAATAAAAAAACGATTTCAAGAACAAAAATATAAAAATCGATTTTAATCATCAGCTCACCTCAGTTTATGATTTTGGTACCAAAAGATCCGTCTCTTCGAGAGGATTGGAGTGATTACAAGAGCGTTAACAGAGGTTCAGTAAATCTCTCAAAATCAAGGGATTTGTGTCAAGAACAAGATTATACCCCCAAACTTTGTTCTTGCCTAATTCTATTTTCTGAATTTTTAATAAAATAAAATGAATAATTTAATTATGTTCAGCTATTTATATTAATTCTGAAATTATATCCCCAAAATAAATTAAGGGTGTTTTTATCCCTAAATTACAATAATTAGGGCCCCAAAATAATAATTACGGGGAATAATTTTAAAAATGATAAAATATAAAATTAATGTCAAAATCCCCCAAAAATTGCGAATAATTCGAAAATACAAAAATAATGGGTATTTGAAATACAATTAATTTTATAAAAATGAAAACGCGGATTTTGTGGGGTTTGACGTCCCGGTGGGGTCTCGGTTCGTTATTTTTGAAAAACGGAAACGATCCCTAAATTACCAGAAAATCCCGAAAACACGTAAAATACAATCAAACACGTATAAAATCAAATAAAACAGGTATCCTAATAAAGATGCTGATAATTACGCGTCCCGATTGCAGATAAGTTCTTATAATTGCAATTTAAACATATTTTAATCAACCGAAAAATTTTCTGGCCCGTACAGAAACATACATAACAGTTATAACATCTCATATCATAGCAACAATTACTTTAAATTTATAAAACACACAATATTTATTTATTTAACATATAATATTCATATAATTTTCCCGGATATTACAATAAATGTCGGTGATTATTGTGTTGAGTGCCTACAAATTAAGTGTTTAATGTATTAGTATATATATAAAAAAATTTGAAAGGAGAATCTTATTATTTAGTATTTTTAAATGATAATCAAAAGTACTTCATTTTATATGCAAAAACGATTTTAAAAATCTTTTAACAACAAATTTTCAAATCTTATATCATTAAATTTCTAAAATCATAAGCTATTTTATGATATATATTTTGTGATTTATGGAAGTGCATTTATATTTATATAAATTATTTTACATAAATTAGTTGAATTTTAATTTAAAATTTACTTAGTTGCCCATGCATTCAATTTGATCCCAATACAAGTTAAGGGCAAACTTGGAAATTCCAACCCCACTAACTACTACTTTACTAACCAAATTACTACCTTATCCTTGCATGCAAAATAACACAAGCTTTGCTTGAGGTTTACTCTTATCAATTCTCACTTCCACTCACTTTCTAATCAAATCAAAACCATAAAAATCAAGTACAAGTTGTCATAATCACACTCACTTCACTCCACTCCACCTTCACCTCTTTTCTCCCTCACCCTCTCTCGGCCCTCACTCTCTCTCGGCCTTCACTCTCGGCCGAAGCCACCTCCCCCCTCCCCCCGCTTTTGCTTCATTTTTCATTCAAACATCCATCTTCCATTTAATTAATCTTACTCCCCATATCTTGTTCTTTAATAATCCAAAGAGCTTAGGGTGAAAAGTCTATGTTATAGTCTTGCATGGTAGTGTTTTGTTAAACTCAAAGTGAACACCCTTGATTCTTGTGAATTTAAGGTTTTCACCATGAGACATATTATCGTAGGGTTGAGAATGGCTAGACATTAGTGTGTCACACTCATGCAAATGTTTTTTCACCCTAATCCATTCGGCCATGACTTGTTAGGAGCCGAATGGATGGTATTTTTGTTTCCTTGTTGATTTTTGTGTGTTTATGTGATAATAGCTTGGTTATGGAAATAAAAACTTGATAAAACTCTTTTCATGCTAAGTGATCATATAGTTATGGTTAATTCTAGGCTTGCATGTTGATGCTATGATGAAATTTATATGGAAATCATACTGTTTTTGGCTTGTAAGTTCGAAAGCATGCACGCATAGGTCCAACTCATGATTTTCGAAAGTTCTTGATCATTTGGATTGATTTTTTTTAGTCTCTAATTTCAGTTGAGTTAAGATATTAATTATGATTTGTGCTCCTTCTTAAGTGATTCTAATTCGTATATATATGGAGGATTTAAGTTGTTATTTTTTAAAGTGTGATGACTTGTAATTAGTGTATTGTGTTAACTCTTGTTTTGCTATATTGCACCTTAGGTAAGGATGATCTCCACTAAGCCAATATTTTCTGTGTGGGAGTGTTAGTTTAGTAGGTTACCTTGGTTGAGGATTAGTTTGGGTTTTGTTTGATGTTTGGTTTGGTTTGTCAAGTGGGAAACATGGTGGAAAGGGGTACAATAGATTTTGTAGACTTTCAGTTTGGTATCATAAGGTTTAGAATGAGATTTGACCATATCATTGTAATGCACTTTGAGGCCCAAGTCATCAGAAGCTAGTACAAGGGGTATACTTTAGACTTCAGGTGTTTGTTAGAGGTTTGTAGGTTGTTTGGTTAGGTGCATGAGTGAAAACACCAAATCTGTCTGGCAGGGGACAGTTTTGCTACAACTTAAAAATGAGGAGTTTTGACCATGTCATGGGTAGGCCCTCACTAGGCCTTGGTTGGCCTTAGTTAGAGGGAGTGTCAGAGGTGTTTTTCCAGCCATAGTTCATAGGAATAGAGTTAGAATCATGTATCACAAGTTAGGGCAAAACATGACACTTTTCCTGTCTAGAAAACAGGGGAACCATGGATTTAAGCTTGGGCCTAGGGAGGCCCAAGCTAGGCCCTTGAGCCACACCTAGTTTGGGAGTTTCCTTATGATCATAAGAGTCTAGTGTAAAAGTTTGGGAGGTAAACTTGAAGTGTAAGGGTGTTAATTGTACTCAAAAACCCATTGGTGTCATCCTGAAATAACTATAATGAGCACATTCACTTCACATTTAGTTTTAGAGCACTTACGAGTGAGGCCTATGTTGATCACCATAGTTTTAAGATAGTATAAGCTCATTAGAGTGTAAGGCCTAAGTCAGGGTCAATAAGAACTTGATGGTTTAGAAAAAGCACTTCGAATTATGAGGTCAATATTAAGAGTTTTGGCTAGTTTAGCATAACTAAGTGACTTGAGTAAGTGGCATGAGATCATCCAAGCTTAGTGACGCAATATAGTGTGTTGATATATTATTATGTACTTAAATGTGTTATATGAGCATATGTGGCTATGTGAACTATTATGCTTATAAGATACTTACAAGCATATATGTGTATATAGGCCTAAGTGCCAAAGTGGTTAATTTCGGTTTATAATTAGGTTGAGTTGGTGAGAATATATTACAATGGGGTTATTATTATTTTGTGTAGGCTCACGAGACGAGGGTAAACTTTCCATTAAAGTCGAGTAAAGCTCCCAGTTGCTCCCACCTGCCAGTCAAGTCAAGCCTTTCTCAAGGCAAGTGTTTCAACCTACCTTTTTGTTTATACTGCAAGTGTGTGTAAGCCCAGCTTTTATGTATGATGCGAGTATTCTAATTCACCTTGATATATATGTATACATGATCCAAGTGGTTTCAAATCTATCTTTCGTATTATATGCAAATGCCATGAACCCTCAAGTATCTATTGCAAGTAGTTTAACTTTACTTGGAGATTGCTATGCAAGTAAATCAAAAGTCATACCATGCAGGTATACCAAAATAATTGTGATTCTGAACCCTGTATAAGTTGTATTTGGTAACCTTATCTTGACACTTAATAGTCAGTTATTCCTCAAAGATTGTTCATATATGCTTGATAACTCTATTCTTATCCTTAAACCATGATACCCTGTTATGCTTTGAACTGATGCTCACCTCCTTTATATTTTAAATACCTATATTTTATCTGGAACCACTACATTGAACCTAGTTTGACTTAGTTCCTTTATACCATTCAATAACCCTGTTAAACCCCATTACCCAATCCCTTGTGAATAGAAACTTTGCAATTTCCTTTGATAAGGTAGCAGTCTAGTTGATCACGGCCTTAAAATTTATTGAACCTATTCCGCGTGCTTCGAAGTTGATCTAGAACCCTTGATAAAGATGATCACTGTTTAAACAATTTACCGTCACTTGGCAACAGTTTTTAAAATGAAAAGTTAAAAGTGGATTTTCAGTCCCAAAGGGGGACGAATGTTTTCTTGAAATAATGGATCTAGACTGAGACGCAAGTCCTTTCCGCTCTTAATTTATAGGCTTAAAAGTTGCCTAGGGATCCCCTTATTGTTCCAGAACCCAACGAGGTTCGGGATTATTTCGCGGCTGATCACCGTCTGTAATCCGTAGCGTCATAAAATAGTTTTTGATAAAGAAATGGTTTTGAATTGTTTTATTACAAGAAAAAGATGCCATCACCCTGAAATTTTATCTCTTAATACTATATTATTGAATCTTTCATTTCCATTGTTATTCTTTTATTCTTGTTTATGTATATTATAGCACTTGTTGAGCATTTGGCTCACTACTTGCTTTACCCTGATATTACAGCTAACAGATATGGTTAGATTCAAGCAGACAACGCGTAAGACTTGTGATGCCGATTCGTATGTTCGAGCTCAGGTAGATTAGTGATCGTTTTATGTGAGGACTCGAAATTAGAATTAGGTTGTAATAGTTAATAGTGTTGGGCTGTTCCAAACCCTAAACTGTAAGATCTTGGATTCAGATGTATTTATTTCCTTTTGTTAACTATTATAATAATTCATATAGTGTCTTTTGTTAAATTTGGGGTGTGACAGGTTTTGGTATCAGAGCTACGGTTTAGAGTCCCTGGACAGCCCAAATATGTTATATATATATATATAGGTTTATAGAATATTATACGAGAGTCTAGGTATAGGTTATTCGAGTCACCCGCTAATAATTCTCTTATATATATATAGATTGTTTGGCAGCAAAGGGTGCATTCATCATCATCCTCTGAACCGTCCAACATAATTGCTTTCTCCGTGTATGCTGAGTAAGGCGTGAGTTCGACAGGTTTCAAGGCAAGTATGATCGACTGTTAGAGCGATTGAAGAACGTGTATCCGGACAGCCGAAATTATGGAGGAAAGCCTAAGGAGCAGATGACTACGAGACTTGAGACCTTGGTTCAGTATGTTAACACTAAGCTTGATGAGATGCCATCACATCGGGACCGTACCATCCAGTATACTATCCAGATGATTGCGGATGAGCTCCAGAGTATTGTGAAGACGCTTCATGAAGAGAAGACTACCGGACCCCGTTCTGATGGAGTGGAGCCTTAGTTCTTTCTATTATCTACTTCTCATGCCGTTATATTGTTGGACTTTGTAAAATTCCCTGTTGTTTCCTTTAAATAAGCATGTTATCCCTAGATTCAGACTCTATTCCGATCTTGATGTACCTTTACCTTAATTTCGATAATTATGCATTATTGTTCTATTTGCTTTCAATTGTTCTTATGCCTTTATATGCATCACCCTTATTGTTTAATTTGAAACCCGATCGTATATATGAATATAATGACTTGTGACACCCTAACCTTGAAATTATCTGTATTGTTCATACCTGTTTTGATATAACTTTTATTTCAGGATCATGCCACCTAAAAAGAAGAACCTGACAACAACTTCTACCACAGATCCTAATATTCTTTGATTTCTGGAAACCTTACAACAGCAAACAAATGTTATAGCTCAACAACAAAGAACTTTTCAACAACAACTCGAAAACTAAGATAACCGTGAACCACACCAACCACCAGTACCACCTCGACAAATTGTCACTTTCAAAGCTTTTCAGAATGTGAATCTACCTGCATTTCATGATACCACTGATCCGGTAATAGCTAACACATGGATTAGGGAAATGGAAAGAGCTTTTGAATTGGTTCAGTTAGGAGAAGATCAGAAGACGCCATATGCTACTTATTTTCTGAAAGGGGAAGACATCTATTGATGGGATTCAGTGAGAGCTATGGAGGCAAATCAGCCGGTTTCTTGGGAAAGGTTTAAGAGGTTATTCCAGGAAAAGTATTACCCTAAGTACATGCAGAATCAGATGGAGCTTAAATTTCTTGAATTGAAGCAAGGAAGTATGTCTGTATTAGAGTATGAGAAGAAGTTTACGGAGCTTTCAAGGTTTGTGACGAAGTATACCAACACTGAGGAAGAGAAAGCAAAGAGATTCTAGCAAGGATTAGAACCTTGGATCAGAGATAGAGTGGCTATGTTCGAGCTTGATACTTATGTTGAAGTAGTACAGAAAGCTGCTCTGATTGAGAGTAATGGGATACAGTCAAGGAAATAAAAGGATAACAAGAAGAGAAAGGTTCCATTTTATGGAGAGAAGTCTGAAGCTGGAAGCTCACAAGACAGGAGTGTGAAAAGGATTGGATTCCACAAAGGTGGAAATTTTCGGAAGAAGGGAAATTTGAATAATAGACAAGATCCTAAGGGGAACAACCAGCCAAGCCAATGACAAGTTGGAGAAAATAGATTTCAGAGACCAGAATGCAAGCATTATGGAAAAAGACATCCAGGAGTGTGTAATAAGCTGAACATGACATGCTACAGATGCAACCAGAAGGGGGCACCTTGCTAACGAGTGTAAGATACCGAATCCGGGAGTTACATGCTATAAGTGTGGAAAGATTGGACACATAGCTAGGGAATACAAGTCAACTAGACTAGTCAAGGTTTTGATGAACGTGGCAAGTACTAGTGCAAGCATGCCAACAGCAAGGACATTTGATTTAAAGATGAAGGACGCTGTTCAGAATTCTGAGGTGATAGCAGGTACACTTTTAATGAATAATGTTGAAGCTAAGGTATTGATTGATTCTGGAGCTACTAGATCTTTTATATCAGAAACTTTTGTTGATAAACTTAAATGTGATAAAATGACTTTGAATGAGGTAATAGATGTAGTAATTGCGAAACAAGAGAAGATTCATGTGAGTCAATTATGTCCTAAGTGTGAGATTGATATTTCGGGACATAAATTTTCAGCAGACTTGATACTTTTCAAGTTAGGGGAGTTTGACATAATCTTAGGCATGGATTGGTTAGGAGAGAATAACGCTCAGATAAATTGTAAATCCAAGAAAGTGTATTTAAAGACGGAGAATGGAGAGAAAGTAGTATTTAAGGGTCAGAGGCAAGAGTGACCGTTTTGTAACGACCGAGACATTACGCTTGTATTATATTATAATAAAGATAAATTATGTGTATTATTATGTGATTAAATGTGTTGAGTCATTAAACCCTAATTGCTATGTGCTACGTGTTGTCTGTTTTGATCTGAACTTGTTTTGAATATTTATTGAGTGTTTTATCGTAAGTTACATATTTTATATTAAAACCCGTACAGCTCAAACAGTGTTTTAAAAGCCCGTATTTCAAACAAAATCATTGGCCCTATTTTGCCAAAAATGACCTATACCATATCGCTATTCTAAACCCCTAGACGTTTTACGAATTTACCTTTTTCACGAAAAACGACTTTTCCGGACCCCTTCGGGTACCAAAACCCCCACAAAAATCACATTTTTATTTTATATGATCATGAAATTATCATACATCATTTTTCTTTGCATTTCTGTAATATTCACAATTTTTGGGAATTTTTGACATCTATTTTGTATTTATTGGATATTTAAAAATTCATTATTAATACCCAAACATTATAAAAATTGGGGCCAAATATTTTTATTAGATGTGTAATTAGACCCTTAATTTTATTTGGGGGTATTATTTTGCATAAATATAAATAGCTAATTATTAGTAATTAATTAGTTAATTAATCATAAAAAAATCAGAAAAATCAAGAAAATCCCCAATTCTCTAAAATTAGGGTTTGGAGTTCTTGGAATCAAACCGAAGTTTGAACGTGATTCTGTGCACCGTTTTGATCATATGAGTACTCGTTGTGAAGCTATTTCAATCCTCTATTGATTTATGTTATCAATTTCATCTGTTGATTACTCGATTTTTATTTTGTAATTTTGGATTTAATTCTTGAATTCGGGTTGTTCGATTCATTATTTGTTAGATGATTATGATGATATAGATGAATAGATCGTGTAATTCTGAGTCGATTCGTGCCGGTTTCGTCGATGTTGGCTTCGATTTCGTGTTTGCCGAATAACGCTGCCGCCGCCATGTTCTTCATTTTTCCGGCGTCGTTACCAACGAAGGAGGGAGGAGGAAGGAGGCAACGTTGTTGTGGTGTTGTTATTGACTGGAAACGTGAAGAAACGAAGGGATTATCGTGGTTTTGCAGCCGGAATCGTTGCCGGAACCTGGGTTCGTCGCCGGGTTTTAGAACCGGCCGGCGACCCGGTTCGTTCTTGAAGACCCAGGTCGAAACCGGATTGGAACCGGCCGGCGACCCGGTTCGTTCTTGAAGACCCGGATTCGACCCGGTTTCCAACCCAGTTTCGACCCGGGGTTTGATCCAAAAACCCTAAACCTGAATTCTGATTTGTGTTTCTGGATTAATAATTATTTAATTATATTTTGTAAAATCAAAATTAGTTTTCATAAATTCTAAAAATCAATTAAAAATTAGATTTAAATTCTGAAAAATATTATAATTAATTTCTAAATTATTTTATTAATTTAGAAATTTGAATTTAATTATTTATTTAATTATTTATCTAATTATTTATTAGTTATTTAATTAATTAATAATTAGGTAATTAATTAATAATTAGGTAATTAATTAATTAATAAGGATTAAAAATAATCGAATAATATGAATAATAATTCGATAATTAGTTGAATATTGCGAGTAATGATTCGATAAGTTGGAATTAGTATTCGAGCGTTAATTATTCAAAGAGTGTTGTAATAATTATTCGTATCGAATAATTAAATACAGATAATTAATTAATTAATTAATCGTATAAGATATAATAATAATAATAACAATAGTTCGATAATTATTCGAGAAATGTGAGTAGCTCGTATTTATACGAGTAGTTGATCGTTGAGTTAGATTATGGTGCGAGTAATAATTATTTATTCGATAAATAACGTATCAGTTAATTGTAATGATTGATTATTTATAAATAATCGATCTAATCGAGTAAGTGATAATAATTTATAAATAATTGTAATAAATTGTAATTAATCCTAATAATTAGGGATTAATTATTTTAAAATACAATAATTATTAATTAATTATTTAAAAATATAATTAATTAAATCTTGTTTAATTCATAATAATTAAACCGTTAGTCTGATTTGAGCGAAACGAAGACCCCTGGACTCAGAAAAATGAAACGAAACCAATAAAAATAATTGTAGGTCATAATTTCTTCCGGAAGAGAGTGGTCTTGTGTTAGTTAATTGTTTATATTCCCTAATAGGGGTAGAATCGAGTGAAATAAATTCCGAAAAAATATAATAAAATCAAATAGGGTTAGTTAATATGGGTATGAGTCTAGTATCGATTCTAAAAAATATTTATAAGTCCAAAAAGCAATTATGTGCTTTATGTGCTATGTGCTCTACGTGGTTATGTGAACCTTACGTGCTATATATTTATATGTGTATATGCGAGTCAGATAGAAACGCATGGGTAGATTGATAGGGTTGCGTAGTATCAATTCGAGATACGCGTATGTAGTAAGTTATCTAAACGACTATCTTTCTATGATTGGTTCAGTGTTAGCAAGGCAGATCAAGCTAGAGACCGAAGGCGGTGAGTTGAACCAGGTTAAGCACGTGCAAGGCAAGTTTTTCCCCTATTCTAAATCCAGAATAGTGAATTATACTCCATTTTTCATATCAGTTACACTTTGATAATTCTTGTTCATATACACTGTTACGCAATTATTGATTCTTGTTTCTATTTCATTTCGATTATTGGTTTCTCTCAATTTATTGAATCCCTATTCATATCCCAATACTTTTACCCATGTTACATATACTCTGATATATCCTGATGTTGGGATACATAAAAAGCATTCTGATTGTTCCGGATGCTAAACCTTGGACTGGATGGTTATGGTACGGGCTAGGTTTTACCCAGACCTTTAATTAATAGGCCATAGTTGCCTGAGTACTCCTTATGTTGGTTGGGTCTATGCAGTTGAGTATAGATCCGCACTGTATCCTGACTGATCAGCAGGTTATAGTGCATAGGTTGGTTCTTATTTCTAGTCTTGTTCATTTGGCACTCGCCAGTGTTGGCAAAGTATTATCCTATCCGGATACAGATGGTTGTTCAAACCAGCAACTTATTGGTTCATTTATTCTTCTCTCTTTATACTATATATATATATATATTGTTGCAGGTTTGTTGAGCAATTTTGGCTCATTCCCTTTTATTATTATTCTTATTATTTTATAGTTAAGGTAGAGAATGAAACCCATCAGAACCCGCGTAGTCAAGAAGCGAGTCAAGCAGCGAGACCCTCTTATACCAAGAGTGTTCATTCCTATCCCCGAAGAGAGCTTTGAGTTACCAGATCAGGTTTAATAGGATAAGTAGTAATGTTGGTTTGAATAAAAGTTGTGTGGTGAGAATGTAGATAGAATAAAGTTTTGTAATAAAGGGAGTTCTTGGGACAAATTGTTTTTATTTGGGTTTGTAATAAAGTTAGTGTGTCGTTCTTGTTTTCAACTCTTAACCTTAAAAGATCCTGAATAGCAGTAGTACGGGGTAATTATTATATTTATATTCCGCTTGTGCAGGTTTAGTTTGTAGTTGTTATTAATAATGCCCCAAATCTATACCCCGGATTTGGAGGGTGTAATATGTTTCTTATAATCGTCCAGGCTAAGAAATTGCTTAGGAAAGGTTGCGAATCGTTCCTATCCTATGTAGTAGATTCAGAAAGAGAGAGCCTCAGCATGGAAGATATTCCCGTAGTCAGCGAATTTCCAGATGTGTTTCCAGATGAACTACCAGGTTTACCGCTCGATCGATAAATTGAGTTTGAGATCAACCTTGCTCCAGGCACGGAACCAGTTTCGAAGGCACCATATAGAATGGCACCAGCAGAAATGAAAGAGTTGGTGAACCAGCTACAGGAATTGTTGGACAAAGGAGTGATACGGCCAAGTACGTCACCATGGGGGGCACATGTTCTGTTTGTAAAGAAGAAGGATGGAAGCATGAGGTTATGTATAGACTATCGGGAGTTGAATAAGATGACAATTAAGAACCGTTACCCGCTACCAAGGATAAATGATTTATTTGATCAGCTGAAAAGAGCTAAGTGTTTTTCCAAGATTGATTTAAGATCAGGATACCATCAATTGAAGATCAAAGCAGACGACATCCTGAAGACACCATGCAGGACAAGATACGGACATTATGAATTCTTAATAATGCCTTTTGGGATGACTAATGCTCTTGCGGCATTTATGGATTTGATGAACCGGGTATTTAAAAAGTATTTGGACAAGTTGTAGTGGTATTCATTGATGATATTCTTATATATTCAAAGTCAGAAGAAGAACACATACAGCATCTATGGATAGCATTGGAGATACTCCGATAAGAGAAGTTGTATGCCAAGTTTTTAAATGTGAGTTCTGGTTAAAGGAAGTTCAATTTTTGGGACATGTTATTGGAAGTGAAGGAGTCAAAGTGGATCCGGCAAAGATTGAGGCAATTATAAGTTGGGAGAGACCAAAGACACTTACGGAAGTGCGAAGTTTTCTAGGATGGGCGGGATATTATAGAAGGTTTGTTAAAGATTTCTCGAAAATCGCCATGCCATTGACTAAGTTGACTAGGAAGAATCATAAATTTGAATGAAATGCAGAATATGAAGATAGTTTTCAAGAATTGAAGCAGAGGTTGGTTACAGCTCCGGTGTTAATATTACCAGACAATCAAGGAGACTTTGTGATTTTCAGTGATGCCTCACATAAAGGTCTGGGTTGTGTACTAATGCAATACAGAAAGGTTATTGTGTATGCGTCAAGATAACTAAAACCACATGAATTGAAGTATCCTACACATGACTTGGAATTAGCAGCTATAGTATTTGTACTTAAAATTTGGAGATATTACCTTTACGGAGAAAGATGTGAGATCTACACGGATCACAAGAGTTTGAAGTATATTTTCACTCAGAAGGAGCTCAATATGAGGCAAAGGAGATGGTTGGAATTAATTAAGGACTATGATTGCTCGATAAATTATCATCCGGGAAAAGCGAACGTGGTAGCTGATGCTTTGAGTAGGAAGGAGAGGTTGAATATGGTAGCAATACCAAAGGAATTATCTGAATAAATTAAGAGATTTGAATTAGAACTTTGTGATTGTGTAAAAGTTGAAGAGATTTGTCATACTATGACTTTTCAGCTAACATTGTTGGAAACGATAAAGAAATGTCAGGAAGAAGTGATGAAACATGAGAATAATCAACTGACCGGAGAAGAGATTTGTACTCAAAAGGATGAACAAGGTATATTAAGGTTTTCCTCAATAATTTGGATTCCTCATGTGACTAAATTAAAGAATGAGATATTGCAAGAAGCTCACAACTCTAGATTTTCAATCCATTCGGGAAGCACCAAGATGTACCAGGACTTGAAGCAGAACTTTTGGTGGCCAAATATGAAGCAAGAAGTAGCAGAATGGGTTGCAAAGTGTTATACTTGTCAGAAAGTGAAGGCAGAACATCAAAGACCATGCGGATTAATTCAGCCCTTAAAGATTCCAGAATGGAAGTGGGAAAACATTGCCATGGACTTTATAGTAAGATTACCACGAACGAAATCCGACATGACGCTATATGGGTTATAGTTGATCGCCTTACGAAGTCGGCACATTTTCTTCCAATTAATGAGAAGTCTTCATTGGACAGATTGGTCCATCTGTATATGCATGAAATTGTATTACGACATGACGTGCCTGTATCGATAGTTTCGGATAGAGATCGACAATTTAACTCGAGATTCTGGAAGCAATTTTAAGAAAGTCTTGGCACAAAGTTGAACATGAGTACGGCATATCATCCGCAGACTGATGGTCAAAGCGAACGGACAATTCAAACAATTGAAGACATGTTGCGTAGTTGTGCGATTGATTTTGTAGAAAGTTGGGATGACCACCTGCCATTGGTAGAATTCTCCTATAACAACAACTATCACACCAGTATTGGCATGCCACCATACGAAGCTTTATAAGGACGAAAGTGCAGATCACCAACCAGTTGGGATGAAGTGGGAGAAGGAAAGATTCTAGGCTCGGAATTGGTGCAACAAATGCATGAGACAGTCAAATATATTCAGAAGAGATTACTTGATGCTCAAGATAGGCAAAGAAAGTATACAGACCCGACACGTAAGGATATCAGATTCCAAGTAGGTGAAGCCGTATTACTGAAAGTATCACCAGGGAAAGGATTGTCTAGATTTGGCAAGAAATGGAAGTTAGCACCTAGATATATTGGTCCTTTTAAAGTTTTGAGTCAAGTGGGAAAGGTGGCCTATGAATTAGCTTTTCTGCTTCAGTATCAGCATGTGCATAATGTGTTTTATGTGTCATTGCTTAAGAAGTATAATCCTGATACCAACCATGTGATAGAGTATGAACCTATAAAGATTCAGGCAGACCTATCATTTATGGAGAAACCTGTCAAAATACTCGACTGGCAAGAGAAGAGTCTTAGAAATAAGTTGGTCAAGTTGGTAAGAGTACTTTGGAGAAATCCCAGGGTTGAAGAGTCAACGTGGGAACTAGAGTCGGAAATGCATAGCCGGTATCCTCACTTATTCTCCTAGATTCTGAGGACAGAATCCTTTAAGGGGGAGAGGATGTTACAACCGGTATTTCTAAATCTTATATATATATAATTGTGTGTTTATAATTGAGATTTAAATTGTGTGAAATTATAAATGTGGGTGATTATTGTGTTGAGTGCCTATAAATTAAGTGTTTAATGTATTAGTATATATATAAAAATTTTGAAAGGAGAATCTTATTATTTAGTATTTTTAAATGATAATCAAAAGTACTTCATTTTATATGAAAAATCGATTTTAAAAATCTTTAACAACAAATTTTCAAATCTTATATCATTAAATTTCTAAAATCATAAGCTATTTTATGATATATATTTTGTGATTTATGGAAGTGCATTTATATTTCTATAAATTGTTTTACATAAATTAGTTGAATTTTAATTTGCAATTTACTTAGTTGCCCATGCATGCATTTTGATCCCAATACAAGTTAAGGGCAAACTTGGAAATTCCAACCCCACTAACTACTACTCCCTCCGTCCCTTTCAATTGTTTACATTTTTTAGAGAGTGTTCGACACACATTTTAAGGTGCATATAAAGTATAGTTCTGTAATTGTTTTTTACAATTTTGTTTTTTTGAATAAAAATTAAAACATTCAACTTTTATTCAGAAAAAGAAATTGTAAAAATTAGTTACCTAACTACACTTTTTATGCACCTTAAAATGCGTGTCGGGCACTTACTCGGAAATATAAATAATTGGAAGGGACTGAGGAAGTACATTACTAGCCAAATTACTACATTATCCTTGCATGTAAAATAACACAAGCTTGCTTGAGGGTTACTCTTGTCAATTCTCACTTCCACTCACTTTTTAATCAAATAAAAACCATAAAAATCAAGTACAAGTTGTCATAATCACACTCACTTCACTCCACTCCACCTTCACCTTTCTTCTCCCTCACCCTCTCTCGGACCTCACTCTCTCTCGGCCTTCACTCTCGGCTGAAGCCCCCTCCCCCCTCTTTTGCTTCATTTTTCATTCAAACATCCATCTTCCATTTAAGTAATCTTACTCCCCATATCTTGTTCTTTAATAATCCAAAGAGTTTAGGGTGAAAAGTCTATGTTTTAGTCTTGTATGGTAGTGTTTTGTTAAACTCAAAGTGAACACCCTTGATTCTTGTGAATTTAAGGTTTTCACCATGAGATATATTATCATAGGGTTGAGAATGGCTATATATGAGTGTGTCACACTCATGCAAATGTTTTTTTCACCCTAATCCATTCGGCCATGACTTGTTAGGAGCCGAATGGATGGTGTTTTTGTTGCCTTGATTTTTGTGTGTTTATGTGATAATAGCTTGGTTTTGGAAATAAAAACTTGATAAAACTCTTTGCATGCTAAGTGATCATATAGTTATGGTTAATTCTAGGCTTGCATGTTGATGCTATGATTAAATTTATATGGAAACCATATTGTTTTTGGCTTGTAGGTTCGAAAGCATGCATGCATAGGTCCAACTCATGATTTTCGAAAGTTCTTGATCATTTGGATTGATTTTTGTTGATAATCTCTAATTTTAGTTGAGTTAAGATATTAATTATGATTTTTGCTCCTTGTTATGTAATTTTAATTCGTATATATATGGAGGATTTAAGTTGTTATTTTTCAAAGTGTGATGACTTGTAATTAGTGTATTGTGTTAACTCTTGTTTTGCTATATTGCACCTTGGGTAAGGATGATCTCCACTAAGATAATATTTTGTGTGGGAGTGTTAGTTCAGTAGGTTTCCTTGGTTGAGGATTTTTTTGGGTTTTGGTTGATGTTTGGTTTGGTTTGTCAAGTGGGAAACATGGTGGAAAGGGGTACAATAGATTCTGCATATTTTCAGTTTGGTATCAAGAGTTTAGAGTGATATTTGACCATGTCATTGTAATGAAATTTGAAGCCCAAGTCACCAGAATCTATTACAAGGGGTATAATTTAGATTTCAGGTGTTTGTTAGAGGTTTGTAGGTTGTTTGGTTAGGTACACAAGTGAAAACACCAAATCTGTCCAGCAGGGGACAGTTTTGCTACAACTTAGAAATGAGGAGTTTTGACCATGCCATTGGTAGGCCCTCACTAGTAATTTGTTGGCCTTAGTTAGAGGTAGTGTCAGAGGTGTTTTTCCAGCCATAATTCATAGGAATTGAGTAAGAATCATGTGTTACAAGTTAGGGCAAAACATGACACTTTCCTGTCTAGAAAACAGGGGAACCATGGACTTTAAGCTTAGGCCTAGGGAGGCCCAAGCAAGGCCTTGAGCCACACTGAGTTTGGGAGTTGCCTTATGATCAGAAGAGTCTAGTGTAAAAGTTTGGGAGGTAAACTTGAAGTTTAAGGGTGTTAATTGTACTCAAAAACCCATTGGTGTCATCCTGAAATCACTATAATTAGCACATTCACTTCACATTTAGTTTTAGAGCACTTACGAGTGAGGCCTAGGTTGATCACCATAATTGTAAGATAGTATAAGGTTAGTAGAGTGTAAGGCCTAATTCAGGGTAAATAAGAACTTGATGGTTTAGAAAAAGGCACTTCGAGTTATGAGGTCAAAATTAAGAGTTTTGGCTAGTTTAGCATAACTAAGTGACTTGAGTAAGTGGAGTGAGATCATCCAAGCTTATTGGTGCAATATAGTGTGTTGATATATTATTATGTATTGAAATGTGTTATGTGAGCATATGTGGCTATGTGAACTATTGTTGAATATTTCATTTCCATTGTTATTCTTTTATTCTTGTTTATGTATATTATAGCACTTGTTGAGGATTTGGCTCACTACTAGTACTTGCTTTACCCTGATATTACAGCTAGCAGATATAGTTAGATTCAAGCAGACAGCACGTAAGACTTGTGATGTCGATTCGTATATTCGAGCTTAGGTAGATTAGTGATCGTTTTGTGTGAGGACTCGAAATTAGAATCAGGTTGTAATTGTTAATAGTGTTGGGCTGTTCCAAACCCTAAAGTGTAAGTTCTTGGATTCGGATGTATTTTTTTCCTTTTGTTAACTATTGTAATAATTCGTATAGTGTCTTTTGTTAAATTTGGGGCGCGACAAGTAATTTTAATACAAATAATCAATTGACTTGATCCTATAAAGACCTCAAACACATTAATTTATATTAACATAAGATATTAAAAAAAATTCACATTATTGGTAAGATGTTCTCGCCGAGCTTTTAGTTTAAATTTACTAAACGTAGAATGTGACGAAGTTTTTCGAGTTTTTTTTGAATAATAGGCCAAGTTGCAGTTCAAATTTAAAATAAACTAAAATGAATTGACTTGTTATAATTCAAACTTATCTAAATATGTAATACCAATATAGATTATTTATATATAAGCGATTCAGTTTTCAATATTTTCTTTAAAAATTATATATGTACATTTTAATTATTTTTTATAATAAAAAATATGTTAAAAATATATGAGATATATTTTCAAACTAAAAATTATTAATAAATAAGATAATAATCCATTTATGTACTATGCCTAACTTCATATGACGAAGTTTTTCGAGTTTTTTTTGAATAATAGGCCAAGTTGCAGTTCAAATTTAAAATAAACTAAAATGAATTGACTTGTTATAATTCAAACTTATCTAAATATGTAATACCAATATAGATTATTTATATATAAGCGATTCAGTTTTCAATATTTTCTTTAAAAATTATATATGTACATTTTAATTATTTTTTATAATAAAAAATATGTTAAAAATATATGAGATATATTTTCAAACTAAAAATTATTAATAAATAAGATAATAATCCATTTATGTACTATGCCTAACTTCATATCTCGAATTCAATTGTATAAATATTGAAGTAACTATCTTTTTTTGCGGAATTCAAGTAACTATCTTTAAAATTAATTAAAATATTCATTTAGCACACTTACATATTATGTGTATGATAAAACGCACATGTGACAATATGGTATTGTGGGTATGAGGTTTTATAGGTGAATGAAATATCTCAGATTAGATTTCCACAAACCACCTGTTTTATATAAATATTAAAAACAGGGGTAGTTTTGTCTTTTCAATGAGACTTTTTAATCTCGGGAATTTTATCCCCTTGTCGTGCGAGGCACGGGTCATTTTCTAGAGTTTTTTTATAAATCATGTAATTATAATGTTTTTAAAGCAATTCCAACTATATCCTTATATAGGCTCTTGAGTCAAATTTTGAAAAAATGGAGATAAAATTTCTCTCCAACAAGCTTCATGTCCCCCTCTTTAACATTGGGAGTTTCGAATGCTTCCTCACTTTTAGGAGTAAATATCCCCTCAAATATTATTATATTATATTTTTCGTACCCGTTATTCAATATTTAATGAATGAATATAAACAGGATAGTAAGTGTACGTTTAAAACGAAATGATTAAACTTAATATGTAGATAGTCGTTAGTATGTTTACAAATAAAAAAGCTAAAAATTAACATACATGTTGAATACAAAGTTGACCAAAATCTTGAATTTTATTTAAGTTGTTAGATATATTTGAGATGTCATGTCTAATGTGTTTCATGTTTAGTTTACAGATCTTAACAAACAGGAAATATCAGTACTTACTGAAATCAGCACTTACTGGAAGTCAGAACTTAAGGATATCAGTACTTAAATTATCAGGAGATAATTATCAGAAGATGGATATCAGAACTTAAGTGCGGGAGGATGAACAGTTAAGGAAAGGCTGATTGAAAGGAAAGAAGATCAAGACTAAATAAAGAAGAGATATGCATAGAGAAGATTTCTATGGAAGATAGAAGACTTGGAAAAGAAGATATCTAATTGATATATTTTAGGATACAGAATCATATACAATATCAATTAGCAATTATCTTGTAACTATGTAGTATATAAACACAGACATAGGGTTTATACTATATGTGTTATCATAATCGAAGTTATTATTTATTGTAACCCTCGCAGCTCTCGTGATAATCTGTTCATCACTGAGAGAGCACAGTTCTATATTGTAACAGAGTTTAATAAAGTTTGTTTTCTATTACTTGAGTTCTTTAATTCGATTTGATTGTGATAAACACTATATTCAACCCCCTTCTACAGTGTGTGTGACCTAACAAGTGGTATCAGTGCAGATATGTCAACACACAAACAGTTTAAGATCCGGAAACAATCATGTCTAAAGAAGAACAAACTCCAACCAAGCCCACCAAAACTGAAGAACCTCCAAAGACTCAAATCCATAGTCGATATGAGACTATTAGAGTTCCCATACTGAAACCATCTGAATATTCCATATGGAAGGTGAGGATGTCTATGTTTCTGGAAGCTACTAATCCAGAATACCTTGACAGAATCAATGAAGGACCACACAAGCCAACCAAACTCTCTGTTGTAGTTGCAGGTGAACCAGCAAAGTCTGTACCAAAGGAGAAGAGTGATTACACTGCTGAAGATATCTCATCAATTGCTAAGGATGCTAAGGTACGACACTTGCTGCATAGTGCCATTGATAATGTAATGTCAAATAGGGTAATTAACAGCAAGACTGCAAAGGAGATATGGGATGCTTTGGAAACAAGATGTTAGGGAACTGATTCAATTAAGAAGAATAGGAAGACTATACTCACTCAAGAGTATGAGCACTTTGACTCAAAGCCTGATGAGTCATTAACTGGTTTATATAACAGATTTGTCAAACTCTTGAATGATTTGTCACTAGTTGACAAGGAATATGATCTTGAGGATTCAAATCTTAAATTCATGTTAGCTCTTCCTGAATGTTTGGATTTGAAGGCCACCACTATAAGAGACAACTATAATCTTAAAGAAACAACTCTTTATGAAATTTATGGGATACTTAAGACTCATGAACTTGAGATGGAACAAAGAAACAAGAGAAAAGGAAGAAAGTCGAAGAAAGTTTCTCTTAAGGCTGAGGAGGAATCCCCCAAAGCAGCTGCCTCAAGGAAAGGCAAGGGAAAAGCTCTCATCACAAAGTCTGATACTGAATCATCAAGTTCTGATACTAATGATGACTCAGAAACTGAAAGCTTACCTGAGATGGATCCTGATGAAGAGATGATGAAGCTATGTGCTCTTATGGTAAAAGGAATCACAAGGATTGCATACAGGAAATTCAGAAAGGGAAATAAATTTTCCAGGAAAGGTGCAAGTTCTGATAAGAAGGGTTTCAGAAAATCTGAAGGCAAAGGAGGAAAGTCTGACAGAGGAGATTACTCAAATGTCAAGTGCTACAACTGTGGTGAGAAAGGCCACATATCTCCTGATTGCAAGAAAGTGAAGAGTGACAAAGGCAAGGCTCTTGTCACAAAGGAGAAAAGCTGGACAGACACTTCAGATTCTGAAAGTGAGGTGAACTATACCTTGATGGCAAATGTTGATAGCAGTTCTGATGCTTCTGAGTTAAAGGTACCTCAAACTACTTATGCCTTTCATACTGATGATATTAATGAGTTGAGAAGATATCTTAAAACCATGTTCATTAGTTAGAGAGATCAAACTTTAACATGTGAAAGATTAACTTCTGAAAATCTTGCTTATAAGAAGAGGAATGATTATTTAGAAAAAGAGTTAGTCATGTTCCATAAAACTGAGAAAGATAGAGATGATGCCTTTTATGTGAGGGATGAAATACTTAAAATAAATGAATCTCTAAAAACTGAGTTATAAAAGGAAAAAGAGATTATCATGACTTGGACTAACTCTGAAAGAACAACTCATAATTTGTTAAGTAGTGGAAACTGGAAAAAGGGCTTAGGTTATGGAGATGATAAGAATGATAAGGGAACTGTAGAAATTGAGCCTATAGTTGTTAAACAAAAGCCAAAGGTAAATCCTGTTAAGTTTGTAGCTGTAAAGTCTGATATTGATAAATCAGAAGTTAAAGAGAAATTAACTTCTGACAAACCAAAACAGGGTAAGCCAACTGAAGTAAACATAGGCTTAATGACAAAGAAGCAGCTTAAGCATAAGCTGAAAGATGTTAAAAATGTAAACAAGGTAAAGCCACCTAGGAAAAATAGGAATGGAAAGGAAGGTGTGAATAAAAGTAATGATTATAAGCCTGTTCCTAATGCTCCTAGAAAGAAATGTTATAACTGTGGAATTTCTAACCATCTGGCTTCTTTTTGCAGGAAAAATAAGAACATAAACTCCTTACCTTCAAAGTCGGGAGTTAAGAGTCAGTCTGTTAGATATAGGACACAAAATCCTTGTTTTCATTGTGGTAGTTTATGGTATTCCATTTATACTTGTAAGGAATATCATAGTTTGTACTATGATTATTATCAAATAAAACCTTCTTTAAAGAAAGTTAGCATTGTTCCTTCTAGTGTAAGTTCTGATGCAAAGTCTGATAGTGTAAATGCTGATAAAAAAAATGTTAACATAAACTCTGATGCTAAATCCGCTGCAAATGTTAACAAACATAATAAGGCCAAAGGATCCAAGCAAGTCTGGGTCCTTAAAACTAATCATTAGTGGTCTTTGTGATTGCAGGGCAACAGGAAAAACATCCTAGTTCTGGACAGTGGATGTTCAGGATATATGACTGGAAATAAAGCCCTGCTATCAGACTTTATGGAGAAATCCGGCCCAAGTGTTTCTTATGGAGATGGCAACATGGGAAAAACTTTGGGATATGGCAATATCAATCTGGGGAATGTCATCATTGAAAAAGTAACTTTGGTCTCAGGACTTAAACACAATCTGCTCAGTGTTAGTCAAATCTGTGACAGAGGTTATCATGTGGATTTCTTTGAAGAACACTGTGAAGTTGTAAGCAAATCTACAGGCAAAGTTGTTCTGAAAGGATACAGGCATGGTAACATTTATGAAGCCAAGCTTTCAACAAGTACTGATGGTTCTGCAATCTGTCTGTTAAGTAGAGCATCAATTGAAGAAAGCTGGAATTGGCACAAGAAACTCTCTCATTTAAATTTCAACAATATAAATGAACTTGTCAAGAAAGATCTTGTGAGAGGTTTTCCAAAATCAGTATTTGCTCCTGATGGCCTTTGTGATTCCTGTAAAAAGGCAAAACAAAGAAAATCTTCATTCAAGAGCAAGACTGAATCTTCAATTCTTGAGCCTTATCACCTACTACATATTGATCTATTTGGTCCAGTGAATGTCATGTCTATTGTAAAGAAGAAATATGTTATGGTCATAGTGGATGAGTTCACCAGATACACATGGGTGTATTTCTTGCACACAAAAAATGAAACTGCATCTATTTTGATTGATCATGTCAAGCACCTGGATAAATTGGTGAAAGATTCTGTGAAGATCATAAGAAGTGATAATGGCACTGAGTTCAAGAATTTGATTATGGAAGAGTTCTGCAAAGACCATGGAATAAACCAGGAATTTTCTGCTCCTGGAACTCCACAGCAAAATGGAGTTGTTGAAAGAAAGAATAGAACTCTTATTGAAGCTGCACGAACTATGCTTGATGAAACAAAGTTGCCAACTTACTTTTGGGCTGAAACTGTGTAGACTGCTTGTTTTACTCAGAATGCAACACTCATTAACAAGCATGGCAAAACACCATATGAGATGGTGAAGAAAAAGAAGCCAAATCTGAAGTATTTTCATGTATTTGGATGCAAGTGTTTTGTTCTTAAGACTCATCCTGAACAACTATCCAAATTTGATCTAAAAGCTGATGAAGGAATTTTTGTTGGATATCCACTTTCCACAAAAGGCTTCAGAGTCTACAATTTAAGAACAAGGGTTGTCATGGAATCTATCAATGTCTCTTTTGATGATAAGAAGATAACAGGACTTGAAGATTTCAATGATCATTTTCAGCTGAGATTTGAGAATGAAGTTTTAAATTCTGATACTATAAATCCTGACAGTCTAAATCCTGATACTGCAAACTCTGATGGATTAAACTCTGATGTTATTGAAACTGTGGTGACTACGCCAAAGGAAGATGCTCCCGTGCAGGGGGAGTATACTGAAGATACAACCACATTTCAAGAAGCATCAGAACCTACAACAGGCTCTTCAAGTTCTGATTCATCAAGTTCTGATGGGCCAAGTTCTGATAATTCTGGAAACTCAATTGCTGATATTTCTGGAAACTCAAATTCTGAAGGATCCAACTTAGAGAGCATAGTTTCAGGGGGAGAATTAGAAAATGTTGATGAAGACAGGATGGATCATGGGGGAGCATCCAGTTCTAGAGAAAATCTTCCATCTGCAAGGAAGTGGACTAAAGCACATATACCTGACTTAATTATTGGAAATCTAGATGCAGGTGTCAGAACTAGAACAGCTACATCAAATGAATGTCTTTATCACTCTTTTCTCTCTCAGACTGAACCAAAGAAAGTGGAAGAAGCTCTTCAAGATGCTGATTGGGTGCAAGCAATGCAGGAAAAGTTAATGAATTTGAAAGAAACAAAGTCTGGACCCTAGTGCCAAGACCAAAGAACAGATACGTTGTTGGTACAAAGTGGGTGTTCAGAAACAAAACTGATAGTGATGGCATAATTACAAGGAACAAAGCAAGGCTGGTTGCAAAAGGATATTCTCAACATGAGGGAATTGATTATGATGAAACATTTGCACCAGTTGCTAGATTGGAAGCCATAAGGATATTTTTGGCTTATGCTGCTCACAAAAAGTTTACAGTCTTTCAAATGGATGTGAAAATGCTTTTCTCAATGGAGAATTGGAAGAGGAAGTATATATCGAACAACCTCCAGGTTTTGTAGATTCAAAATTTCCTAATCAAGTCTACAGACTAGATAAAGCACTTGATGGCCTTAAGCAAGCTCCAAGAGCATGGTATGAGACACTAGCTCAGTTTCTTCTGGAAAGTGGATTTAATAGAGGGACTATTGACAAAACATTGTTTTATCTCAACCATGGAAAGGACTTACTTTTGGTGCAGATATATGTTGATGATATCATTTTTGGTTCTACAAATGACAGACTTTGTAAAAAGTTTGCCAAGCTGATGAAGTCAAGATATCAAATGAGTATGATGGGGGAACTTAACTATTTTATGGGCCTTCAAGTCAAGCAGAATGAAGAAGGCACTTTTATTTTTCAATCCAAGTACACCAGAAATTTGCTGAAGAAATTTGGAATGCAAGATTGTTCAAGTGCATCCACTCCCATGGCCACTGCAACAAAATTGGATAAGGATACTGGTACATCAGTAGATATTACTGATTACATAGGTATGATTGGCTCACTACTCTATCTTACTGTAGTAGACCTGATATCATGTATGCTACCTGTTTATGTGCAAGATTTCAAGCAGATCCAAGAGAACCTCACTTAACAGCTGTGAAAAGAATTTTCAAGTACCTTAAGGGTACAGCTGACCTGGGATTGTGGTATCCTAGAGAATCAGACTTTAATCTAATAGGTTACTCAGATGCAGATTTTGCAGGATGCAAAATTGACAGGAAAAGCACAAGTGGAAGCTGCCAATTTCCTGGAGGCAGATTGGTTTCTTAGTTTAGCAAGAAACAGAAGTCAATTTCCACATCAACTGTAGAAGCAGAATACATTGCTGCAGGAAGCTGTTGTACACAGATTCTTTGGATAAAGAATCAGTTACTGGATTATGGGTTAGAATTTTCTAAAATTCCTATTTACTGTGATAATCAAAGTGTTATTGCTATGACAGGTAATCCAGTTCAGCGCTCAATGACAAAGCACATTAGCATTAGGTACCACTTCATAAGGGAACATGTGGATGAAGGTATAGTGGAATTGCATTTTGTTCCAACAGATCAACAACTAACAGATATCTTCACAAAACCACTATGTGAAGCTACTTTTACAAGATTGGTAAATGAACTTGGAATAATTTCAGGTTCTTTCTCTAAATCTGCTTAGTTTATGTTCTGATACATCAGACTTTATGATCAGTATTTACAGATATTACTATCTTTGTGTATTCTGTGCTTAAATTGAAAATTGCTAAAGTGCTGATTGTTGTCTGATGTGAATTTCTAAACTCTAATAGTGATATGAATGTTTCTGTGACTATTCAATCCAATGAGGATAACTGTGCTAGATACTGATCTAGTAATCTTTAATATACTAAAGATCCCATGTATGAAGTAATTGTTTATGTGGAAATCTTTTAACACAAGCAAATTCTGATATTGAGCTTAGTTAAAATTTACTTTGTGTATCTTGTTACTAAGTCAAAAAACTGGAATAGTGCTTCTTATCTGTTAAGTTCTGATGTTGGTAAATCTAATGGATGTACTAAGTGCTGATAAGCCTCACTTATCAAAAGAAAAAGAAAAGAAAATAAAATAAAAATCAGGTACTCCTTTGAGATCTAGAGTAAAGATGTGGAAGGGACGACCCAAGTGCATTGCTGGTATTAAGTTATATGCATTAGAAAAGAAAAATAAAATTTTCTTGGTGACTTTTCACATTCTCTGATTAATGGAGAAATACTCTGACAATAGCATAAATTATGATAAGCAGTCGTGACTCACTTACACTGAGAAGCCACTATAAAATGGAATTTTAAAAGATGCATAAAATGAGCACAAAACAGTTGAGGTGGACTCATGCATGAACTCATTCTATAGTAGACTTCACAATAATGACAGATTTTGAGCAAAGTTCTTAGTTATGCCTTATTTCTAAGATGTACTGAAGTGAATCAGACTTTAATCTTTATCTGATATTTAGCTTACTGCACACACATATACTCCATATGAATGATGACAATTACTGTGGTGATAAATGTTATTTTAAATGAACAGTTTATGTGTCAGTTGCATAATTTCTGAGGACAAGTTCTGATGGAAGTTCTGATGATTAAGTTCTGATGAAACCATATCAGTACTTGTGTGAAGAATTACAGGAATATAACATTCACTTTTCGAGTTAAGGAGCCATGTTTAGATAACTGTTAAGTACTGATATAAGTCTAAGTTCTGGTATTAAATCCTGATTATTTACTTGACTTACTTGTGGTTAAATCTGACACAGTCATATTTAAAATCATAATATGTTTGGGTGAGATATAAACAGTCAAAATATTTTGGGTTAGTGGTACTCGTGTATGCACAGTAATTTTTACTTGTTTCGTGTGCTCATTAACTCCTGTTTTAAGCTTCTAATGGCTTTCATAATTACTCATCGGTCTAGGAAGACGACGTTTTACTTCTTTTCATTTCACACCCCCTGCATCCCTTGGTCTTCCCTTGTCTATATAACTGATCGATAATCCTTCAGTAACAACCAATTCTTTCTTCTCTCACACAATGACTCAGTTTGGTTGGTTTTACTGCTATGGCTCAAACAAGGTGATTATTTGGAACAATGGAGTTCCAACTCGTTATCCTATCAACAACATTCCTTCTAATCTGTGGATTCAATTTTTGGAAATCATTAAAAATGATTTGTTGACTGTTCAAAGAGATCTTCATCTCCGTTCTCTTCGTCAGCAGGAGAGAATCATTCGTCTTGCTATTCTTTTTATTAAAGATAGGAAGAAGAATTAATTTCTATCCTCCTTTTCTCTTCACTGTCAGCTGTGTCAGTCTTTTAGACTAGGAATAAGGCTGTCAATGTTAGGGATTCTAGACTAGGGCAATCTTGTAATTTTCTGTATGTAATTTAAGTTTCATGAAATGTATTCGTTTGATATATTAATGAAATTTTACTTTATTGCAAGATTTTGTCTCTAAGTCATTTCATATTCTGATGACCCTTTACACTCTGATAATAATCAAGTTGTGCTGCTCACGTGGTAGTGTTTATTTGCTTGGTTTATTTTTGGTCATTCATAAATGGGATTATTTTATCAGAATAATTGTTTAAATGGGATTACTTGATTAATGGGATTACTTGGTTAGTGGGACGGTTTTTCTCCTTGAAAAACTGCATGTGATAAGTAATGATTACTGAATACCCGTGCCCATTAATTATTTTTTTTACTGATGCATGCCTGACAGGTGTCCAAAGACGGTTCATATTCGTCTCAACGGTTATCTTTTACCATGTATAAGTAAAAGAGAGAAAATATTATAAAATCTTTTATTCACTTTTATACTCTATCTCTCTCCTTTTACTCTTATACTCTCACTATTTTCTGACGATTTATCATACAGGCATTTTCTCGAACATCTTTCAGACACTCAAATTTTTCACTTATTTCTGATGGCACCCAATGATTTAATTGTTGATGGAGCCAAGTTTGTACCAAACAACTATGCTGCAATCTTGAATAAGGCTGAAGCTCCATCATATTTGCACTTTGTGCAAGATTTCTTAGCAAATAGTGAGATTGGTTATGCTTTGACCCAACCTCAAGCTATTTCAAGCCAACAATTGCTGACGTTTTGGCGGACTGGGCATTTTGATGATGGTGGTGCTACTGGTACTCCAAGCATCGTATTTGAAGTAAATGATGTTGAACATGTGGTCACTCCTGGAGCCGTTCTTACCAGAAGGCTTTATATTGTCAACAGTGGAGGACCCTGTTCTACAGCAGCTCATGGCCAGTTTGGGCTGTGAGAGCAGTTTGGGAAAGCTTGGACAATTGAAAAGAGCAAATATCAGGAAGAAATGGAGCTTTTTCTTTGATTGTATCACTAAGGCATTCGCCAATAAGTGCTCCAACTTTGATGCCATTCCAATCATGAGTCAACAAATCGGGTATGCTCTTATTCATCAAACTCACTTTGATTTTGCAAGTGTTGTGTTAGGTTTCATAGGGGATAGGATGACAGAGGATAGGAATGTAGTATACTTTGCTAGATTCTGTCAGCTTATATATTCTTTTTGTTGTGCTGATGAGCCCCAACCTACCACTAATTTAATTCCACCCTTTAAGCTTGTAAAAAGGGCTTTTAATGACTTGCTAAATGCTGACATAAAGAAACAAGTTGTTAGACCCTTACATATACCTCGTTTAGTGAAACAGATACTGGTAAATGATGATCCTCAAACCTACGTATCTGTTTACCCTGATGTTCAACCCACCAACACATCCCAGCCACCACAACAGCCATCAGAACATACCACATCTACACAAACACCTCAAACTTCTCAACCTCAACCTGCTCAACCCACCATCAGGACATATTTCAAACCATCACAGTCATCTCAACCTTCAGCACATCCAGTGCAGCCTTCTTCTGCTAGAGCAACAACATCAAGATCTAAGAAAGTTTCACAGCACAAAAGAAGGAGGATCATCTTGAGAGATGAATCAGATGATGAGGCACAGGTTCAACCTACAGAGCCTGTTGTTTCTACAGCTGAGAAAGTCTCTTCTCAGAAAGCTACAGAGACTGGGAGTTCTAGGTCCCTGAAAAGGCCTAGAACAATTAATTCTGATGATGCAGCTCCTATAGTCTCTTCAAAAGCAAAAAGATTTAAAACATTAGCAAAAAGGCCTGCAGATTCTGGTAAAGGAATGGAAGCAGCAGCTAAGGAAGGGGGTCAGGAATCTCTGATCTCACAAGACCCTGTTGAAGCTCACAATTCTCCAAGTGTTGATCCAGACCTTCATGCAACTCATCACTCTCCACGAGGCAGAAACAACTGATATTCCCACACCTCCAGTATCTCCAGTACATGCTGATAACCAGGGGCCAAGTGATGAAATTGACATCCATAACTTGCAAGTGCCTCAGGTTTTGTATCTGGAAGCTCCACCAACTACACAACTTTCTCAGTACACTCCTCCAGCCACTCCAGTGCTAAATTCTGATGATCTTGGAGATGAATCTCAAATAGCTTCTCATACAGTCATTTTATCAGAAGATGATGATAGTGAAGATTCTGCCACTTCTGTTGCACTGCCTGCTGCAAACTCTGATGAAGCTGATGTTAATGTAGATGCTGATGCAGCTGGTCCTTCTGGACATGCTCCTCTACCACCAGCTTCTAAGGCTGCTTTTATCGAGAAATTTGTAGAAAGGGCTCCTCCAGTTCCTTGGAGTGAGACTAAAAGAGGGCAAGAGTGGATCCAAGACTGGAATAATGTTGAATTTGTCCCTAATGCAGCTGTTCTTGTAATAACCCCAAAAATTTTGGAATTTTTGAAACCCTGATGAATAGTAACTTTTGTTGATGATGTTGATTAAGGAAAATTATCAGAGCACACTATATAGGAGTACTATTATGGAAATTCTAAGATCGTATTAGTATTCCATAAAGTAAATAAGTGTATGTAAAGATCGTCAGAATCCAAATTCGAACACTTTGATTTTTCCCGAAAATCCACCAGATACCGAAAGAATTGAGTATAAGGTAACATGATTAAAAGGATTTAAATTCAAGGATTATAAGAGAGGATCATAAAAGGAATATAAAATATTGAGAAAGGTTTAGGGGGACCTAGGTAATAAGATCCCGGATATGATCCCTCGAACGATAAACGCGAAGGAAAGTTAAGCGAACCGTATAACAGATAAGCGGTCATTAGCCAAGTAGTTAAGGGTTAATCAAAGAGGTTAGTGGATGATAATGTCATCACACCAACAAGAAGAAGACAAGTGTAACAAGATGACCTAAGTTTGATGACATAAGCATGATAAGTGGGAAGGATTGGTTGGTTGATTGTGAGCCACACATTTTTTACCATGGTAAATTCCATGTAACCAAGCTAAACACCACACAAATCATCAAAACACAAATCAAGAAGCTATTTCTTCTTCTTCTCCTCCATTGCCTCGGCTTTTCTTCTTTAAACAAGAAGGAAAATTTCAAAACTCAAGCTTCACTCCATCATAAATCAAGAGGTTAGTCTCTATAGCTCCTATATTTCATAACTAAGAAGAGCAAGTAGTTTGAGTGCTTGAATCCAAGGTTTTCTAGCTCAAATAAATCATTTTAGTTTAGGGTGAATAGTAACTTTCAAGAACAAACTTTTGATTCTTGATTTTATTTGTAAGGTCAAGGTAGCTTAAGCATAGATCAAGGCTTCCATGGACATTCCAAGGATCTTTCATTGATTAAAAGCTTCAAGAAGGTATAAAAAACTTCAAACCCTAAGCTTTACTTTGAATTTTTAGGAGTGGTTTTGATTGTTATAGTATATGAGAAGCATGATGCTTGTGTCTTTCAAGTTTGGTTGGGTTTGTAGTGATTTCGATGATTGAATCTTGTTTATAGTTAATGAAACTGAAGTATAGTTAGTAGTTCATGTTTAGGGTTGAATGAATTGGAAAATCTTGAGATGTTGGGACTGATGTGGTAAGGTTTGTATGAGGGTTGGTTGTCTTGTTGATTGTGAGTTGGATTGTGGTTGTTTGGACTGGTTTAAAACTTTGGTAATCGCGTAAACATAGCCATCGTAATGCCCGATTTACCTTAGACTGTTTTAGTTCTTAACTTCACGACCCATGAACTCACTCTAATATTCTGACCATTACCATGTTTAGATAGTTCATGGTACGAGCTTCATTTTGATATGTGGTTCCCTTGAATCCGATGTACGGTTTAGGAGAAACGACCGTTTTAAGTAACGGCATTTCGCGAACGAACCATTACCCCTCGCCTTACTTTGAAATCTTGGTTAAGGCCCTTAAATGACTAATTGGAGTATGAAACAATTATGTAAAGTGGATTAGGCAGTTGGTAGAGTACTCACAAAAGAATCGCCTTAAAATTCTTAATGGTTAATTTATTAAAAATGGTGGAGCCGAGGGTACTCGAACGACTTATGTGATTCGTTAAGCGTAGAGGTGACCATAAGCGAACATTAGGGTTCAATTGGTTAAAGTCTAGTTTCTTAAGCGACCGGGGTTTAATTCCGACTTATGTTGTTGTTCATAGGTTATCGGACCCACTCTAAGCTTAAGTCTATCCGGGAACACTCAGGCAAGTTTTCTACCCGTTATACTGTTGTTGTGATGTAAATATATGTATATGCATTATCTTGTGATAAGTGCATGATTGTTATTAGCAAATTTTGCTATATATTGGAGCATGCTAATATGGTATATATGCATATCCGTTTCGTAATCTTGATATCTAATTGTTGATTCAAATGCTTATAAGTTGCATAATACCTATGCTAGAGATAAGCAGTAGTTGTGTATACCCTTAGTATAGGGGACCCAAAGATGAACATTTTCTAAACCGGGAGTCGATGTTCCCGAGTATAATATATATATATATATATATATATATATATATATATTGATATAGTTTTCAAAACTATTAATCGAATAAGGTTTATTCGATAACTTTATTTTATTTAATGAATATTATTTTGAATATTCATTCGAGGACTTATTGAAAGAGATATTTCCTAAGTCCAATCATGTATGAGGATTTAGGAATAACTTTTATGTAATCTGTTTTGATTTCATTGATATTAATAAAAGACTTGTTTTATTTTTATTGTGGAATCTATCTATTTAAATGTTTAAATAAGATATACCACAGTTTAGAGTAAAGCTTTTTATGGATTGTGATGAGATCATAATAATGAGACCTAAAAGATGATAACTCTAAACTTAAATAGTTCCTGGTCGTAGGATTACTAACTGGTAATTAATAATCCGTAAAGATCGGTACATACTATGCTTGCTTCATTATGAAGATATCTGTTCTCATAGACATTTGTGTGGTGACACTATAGCTAGTATGTAGGTGCTTATTATAGAATAAGTTCACTGAACACGACTCACACAGCTGAACAACTGATGGAGTTCACTCACGTGTCAGCAGTTGTTCACATAGTGATAGTTGTACAAGTATCCTGAGACTTGAGGTCATCATAGTCATCTTGTGTACATTGAACTATGCTTTGGTTTAGTTCTTAGTCTCAAGGGACAATTATAAGGGCTCTACTGGGTATAGGAATTTGTACACGAAGATAGTGTATGATCAATAAAGGATCTACCCCTTCCAGTGTAGGAAGAGAATGTTCAATGCTGATCCACTTATGTTAGTTCAGGAATCTCTGGCCAGAGTGAATGAAACTAGAAAGGAGTTTCTAATTTACATTAAATAGAACTAAGCATAGTGAATGGGAAAGCAAGTGATTAAATAAGATAGGCTTGACACAAGTTCCATGCCTTATATTTAATCGTGACATTGCAGGGTAGAATGAATTAATTGTACGGTAACTACTCACTGAATAGGTTCTTGGTATTCTAAGCAGTGAATTCATATTATCCGGATAGTCGCGATATGCTGAGAAGTATCCCTCACGATGTAGAATAAATATGATTAATTAATTAATCATATTTAATGAATTAGAGAATTTATATAAATAATGATAAAATAGTTTTATTATTATTTATTTCTACTACTGGCTTAATATTGAATCTACAGGGTCACACCATAAAAGAGAATGATTTAATGGTGGAGGAATTAATAATGGCTGATAATTATTTATTTAAGAAATAAATAATTAATTGGCAAATTTAATAATTGATTAAATGAGATTTAATTGATTATAAATTAATTAAGAAAAGGTTCTTAATATTATTAATTAAGAATTTAATTTTTGGAAATTAAATCAAGTGAGAGAATTATTTCTAAAGAGTTTAGAAAAAGGATTAATAATTAAAAGGTGTTTTAATTATTAGTGAGAATAATAAAGGGTTAATAATAATAATATTTTATGGGAAAATTTTCAGCTGAAAATTTTGCCTATAAATATACTATTATAGACCCTATTTTTGCCTCAACCAAAAAGATTTACAAAACCCTAATTCTCTCCATCTCCTCCTCCTTCATTACATCGTTTTCTTTGTGGATACCGGTGGAGTGCTTCACACTTGAGGAGCAGCTGCTAAGGATCTCCGTTCATCATTTTTGGATCGCCATTAAACACCTCCATCTTTTCATTAACGTAAAGCTTCTTAAGGTAAACATACTGAACTACGAATTAAATATTATTTTTCGCATGGATCCTGCGGAGGGTTTCGTTTTTTTTTAAGATTTAAATTTATGTTTTCGCTGCGTTTATGTGCTAAAAACCCTTCAATGGCATTAGAGCTACTTGCGAAAAGTTTTTAATTTGTTTATGTGTTTAACTGTTTTCGATATATGAGCATGTACGTGATTCGCCATGATTTGATGTTGATATAATATGCTTATATATGGATCGTTTTGAATATATGATATTCATGTGAGTTGTACAATCATAAGATGATTATGTAATCTGTATATATACTGATATATACATGATTTATGTTTGTTCTAATTATGAGAATCATATTAGATACGGATTCTGAATTGGCTACTGCAGATTTGCTGAAATCTGGGTGTGGTGTCCGATTTACGCAAAAGAATACCCTATTCCATAGGTAAACGAGCGTCTGAACAAAACTGATAGCAATAGCTATCAACGACTCGTCTGTAAGGCGTTTGACGTCATTTACTGCCCGTAAACAGTGATTCTTGTTTTTTTGATTTGATTCTGATTTTTCTGATTTTTGTCATATTTTCTTTTTATGATTTGATCATGGATAATATGATATGTTAAGATCAGATTATGTGTTTTAACATGCTTTTATGTGTTGTATGAGCATGGTGGATGGTTATGGCCTTTCGACCTTAGTGTAATGGTTTTGGTTGTGGTTTTAAATACGACTTGCATGTCGTCAATCTTTGTAATCATAAATCTCGAATGTAACTCGAGTTATTCTTGTAAGTTCATTAGATTAGTTTTACTTTCAATCATGTAATGTAATTGAAGACTCAAGAAGGCTATCCAATGGAGGTGATACAAAGAAGAAGACGGGGCATACAAGAAGACTTATGTAATAAGTAGTTGTATTTATTTCCATCACCATATTAGATTGACCTTGATCTTTATCATGAGCTTGATAAAGATCAGATAGGATGGGGCCATAACCAAATATATTTACTTTATTGCACTTTACATTTACTTATTTATTTGAAGATATGTCCTAAGTCCAATCATGTATTAGGATTTAGGAATAACTTTTATGTAATCTGTTTTGATTTCATTGATATTAATAAAAGACTTGTTTTGTTTTTTATTGCGGGCTCTATCTATTTAAATGTTTAAATAAGATATACCACAGTTTAGAGTAAAGCTTTTTATGGATTGTGATGAGATCATAATAATGAGACCTAAAAGATGATAACTCTAAACTTAAATAGTTCCTGGTCGTACGATTACTAACTGGTAATTAATAATCCGCAAAGATCGGTACATACTATGCTTGCTTCATTATGAAGGATGTCTGTTCTCATAGACATTTGTGTGGTGACACTATAGCTAGTATGTAGGTGCTTATTATAGAATAAGTTCACTGAACATGACTCGCACAGCTGAACAACTGATGGAGTTCACTCACGTGTCAGCAGTTGTTCATATAGTGATAGTTGTACAAGTATCCTTAGACTTGAGATCATCATAGTCATCATAGTCATCTTGTGTACACTGAACTATGCTTTGGTTTAGTTCATAGTCTCCAGGGACAATTATAAGGGCTCTACTGGGTATAGGAATTTGTACACGAAGATAGTGTATGATCAATAAAGGATCTACCCCTTCCAGTGAAGGAAGCGAATATTCAAGGCTGATCCACTTATGCTAGTTCAGGAATCTCTGGCCAGAGTGAATGAAATTAGAAAGGAGTTTCTAATTTGTATAGAACTAAGCATAGTAAATGGTAAGCAAGTGATTAAATTAGATAGACTTGACACGAGATTCATGCCTTGTATTTAATCAGGACATTGTCGGGTAGAAGGAGTTTATTGTACGGTAACTATTCACTGAATAGGTTCTTGGTATTCTAAGCAGTGAATTCATATTATCCGGATAGTCGCGATATGCTGAGAAGTATCCCTCACGATGTAAAATAAATATGATTAATTAATTAATCATATTTAATAAATTAGAGAATTTATATAAATAATGATAAAATAGTTTTATTATTATTTATTTCTACTACCGGCTTAATATTGAACCTACAGGGTGACACCATAAAAAGAGAATGATTTAATGGTGGAGGAATTAATTAATAATGGCTGATAATTATTTATTTATGAAATAAATAATTAATTGGCAAATTTAATAATTGATTAAATGAGATTTAATTGATTAATTAAGAAAAGTTCTTAATATTATTAATTAAGAATTTAATTTTTGGAAATTAAATCAAGAGAGAGAATTATTTCTAAAGTGTTTAGAAAAAGGATTAATAATTAAAAGGTGTTTTAATTATTAATGAGAATAATAAATGGGTTAATAATAATAATATTTTATGGGAAAATTTCAGCTGAAAATTTTGCCTATAAATATACTATCATAAACCCTATTTTTATTCTAACCCAAAAACCCAAAAGTTTTAGAAAAACTTAATTCTCTCCACCTCCTCCTCCTCCTCCTTAACGTCGTTTTCTTGGTGGATACCGGTGGAGTGCTTCACGTTTGAGGAGCAGCTGCTAAGGATCTCCGATCGTTGCTTTTGGATCGCTATTAAAGGTTAGTAATCGATTCATATGTTTTTACCACGATTTATATGCTTTTACATGCTTCCGCTGCGATTAAAATCCAACATTGGTATCAGAGCATAGGTTGTATGCATATAGATCTGTGGTAAAAATTTCAGAATTTTATGTGTTCGTATGAATTAATTATGATTTTTACAAGTTATATCATGGATTAATTTTGTCTAATGAGAAATCGTTTCTCAGAATAATTTTGAATGTTGATCTGGGTTCTACAAGTGTTGTAGATTGTCTGGGTATTTTTTTCATAATTTTAGGATGTATAGATTTTTTATTATGAATTTTTGAAGTTCTTGAAATTAAAATTCGTAATTAAATAAGTAAATATATGTATATAAAGTATATATATATATATATATGTTTGTATCGGCTGCTGTATCTGCATCTGTTGTGATATGACTGCTGCTGTGTTGAATGCTGATGGCACGGAAAGAAGAGGACGGCGGCACGGCGTTCGAGAATTGTCAGGCGGCTGTTCTGACAGGGGAGAAACGCTGGAAAAAGGGTGTCACACATTCCGGGAATGCGTTACACCTTGTGGCGCATTCACGGAATGCGTTACACCTTTTAATGGCTTAAAAGGATTGTAACGCATCACCGGAATGCGTTACAAGGCTTGTAACGCGTTCCTGTAATGCGTTACAGCCCGACTATCCACATTAAATTTGATTTTTTGGGAGTTTCGTAACTCCGTGTTGGGCGTGCAATATATCGTTGGATTCGTTTTTCCGAGACAGATCTAATGGAGTGATCAAATTTTAGTTTATATAAAAGTTTTGAACTGTTTATATTTCCGAAAGTGTTTTAAAGTTGTTTTTAACTGTTTTAACTGCTTTTAAATGCTTCATGTGATACATAGAGATGTATAATACTTAGACTAATATGCTAGATGATGTAAAATGTCTACCTTGATGTTTATTCATGTTTATATATGTGATATATGCTTAGTTTATCATGCGATGATAGATTTAGGTGAACTTAAATGAACATAAGGCGTTTGTTAGACAACCTGGTATAGTGAAATTGTTTCATAACCTTAATAATAATATTATGAATATAATCATGAGATTCTTGTGTTTATGAAACACGTAATTGAATATGAATTTTCGATATGAGAGAAAGGATGATTCTGTCAACAACAGATTTTTATCTGTAAGAAAGTGTTATTAAGTGACGTCTCTTGACAATGCTCCACCCGATCTGGGAATCATCTGATTATTGATTATTGATTTGAAATATTTAATTTAAAAGGAAGAATCTCTTTATAATATGATTATGATTGTAACGTAATATAATCCCTCTAAAATTAAATAATATCAAGTAGTAATTGGCCAATGACACAACGGGCTTGTGTCGGTCATAGCCTTCCAACATGATAGAAAGTAGTTCTTATTTTTAAATCATTGTCGTTTCGTGCCACAGCTGTGGGCCTTTGGGGACTGATTCAATTGTACGGAATGTTGGGTTAGACTTGACTTAGAATATTGAGTTTGTCGTGCCACAGCCGTGACTCAATTATTCAAGAGGCTAAAGTTTGATTAGGGAATAACATTAGATGTAATTGACAAGAGTTGTCTGCCTATTGAACATTACATGGCGTTTCGTGCCACAGCCGGGGTTGTGTAATGAAATGTAGGATCCCTATTCCCACTAGCATTATGAATGCTTAATTTTTCACGTAGGGGGTTGAATAAATTAGGTAAACTAGTGGGAGCCACTTATGAATAAAGACCCGATTCATATAGTGTTTTAAAATGAAATCGAATATTTGCTAAGTGTTGTTATGTGTTTATCATTTACAGATTTATAATATACATTATGTCTTCTGCACTATCACTCAGGAGCATACTGGATGCTCACAAATTGACTGGTCCTAATTATGCTGACTGGCTTCGAAACTTGAGAATTGTTCTCAGGATTGAGAAGCTGGAATACGTGATTGACTCACCTAAGCCTACTGAAGCTGCTAGCGATGCGCATAATGATGAACATGTTGTGTATCGTAAGTGGTTAGATGATGCAAATGTTGCTCAATGCATCATGCTAGCTTCCATGAACATTGAGCTACAGAAGCAACATAAGCATATGGATGCTCACACTATCCTCATGCACCTACAAGAGTTGTATGATGTGGCGGGGAGGACAGCTCGATATGAGATATCGAAGGAGTTGTTCGGTTGTAGGATGTCTGAGGGATCATCTGTGAATGACTATGTACTTAAGATGATCAATTTGATTGAACGTCTTGGACAACTTGGTTTTGCCATAAATGGGGAGCTGAGCCAAGACTTGGTCTTGCAATCGCTTCCGAGTTCGTTCTCGCAGTTTGTTGTGAACTTTCACATGAATAAGTTGGATGTCAGCCTGCCTGAACTCCACAACATATTGAAGACTGCGGAATCGAATTTTCCCCCTAAGAAGAGTTATGTTCTTCTAATTGGTGAAGGTTCCAATCCTAAGAAAAGGAAGAGGAACCCTTCCAAGAAGAAGAAAGTAGGTGAGAAAATGCCGGTTCCACCAAAAGCTGAAGACCCCAAGAGCAAAGTTGTTTGCTTTCACTGTAACAAGGTGGGGCACTGGAAGAGGAACTGCAAGGTTTACCTTGCAGAATTGAAGAAGAAGAAGGGTAGTGAGACTACCGCTTCTGATTCAGGTATGTTCATGATAGAAGTGAATATGTCATTAAATCAAATTTCTGCTTGGGTATTAGATACCGCCTGTGGTTCTCATATCTGCAATTTGTTGCAGGGACTAAGGAGAAGTAAGACTCTTGAGGAAGAGGAGGTGATTCTACTGATGGGAAATAGAGCAAGAGTTGTTGCTGAAGATGTAGAATCATTTCATTTACATATGCCTACGAGTAAGAATATTATTTTAAATAATTGTTATTTTGTTCCCTCGATTGTGAGGAATATTATTCCCATGTTAGACTTGGCTGGATTTTCATTTATTATTGAGAATAATGAATGTTCTATCCTTAGAGATAATGTTCTTTATGGATGTGGAATTTTAAATAATGGTATGTATGTATGTGACGTAGAGCATGATTTACTTCAGATTGAACAAACTAATAAAAGAAAAGGGATGATGAAAATCTCACTTCATTGTGGCACTGCAGTCTCCATTTAGTAGACATGGAGAGAGGGCTGCAAATTTGCTAGGAATGGTACACACAGATGTATGTGGACCAATGTCTACGCAAGCCATGGGTGGATTTTCATACTTCATTACTTTCATAGATAATAGATCTAGATTCGGATATGTGTTTGATGAAACACAAGTCTGAAGCCTTTGAAAAGTTTAAAGAGTATAAGTATGAAGTGGAGAAACAAACCAAACATAGTATTATAATTCTTCGATTAGATCGAGGTGGTGAATACTTGAATGGAGAGTTTCTGGATTATCTCAAAGTAAATGGTATAGTCTCCTAGTGGACGCCTCCAGATTGGTATCTGAAAGGAGAAATCGAACTTTGTTAGACATAGTTCGGTCCATGATGAGCTATGCAAATCTTCCAGTATTCCTATGGGGTTATGCATTGGAAACCTCAGCATATTTACTGAATAAGGTGCCTTCCAAATCTGTTCCTCAAACTCCGTATGAGATATGGAAAGAAAGGAAACTGAGTCTTAAACACGTTAAGATTTGGGGATGTCCAGCTTATGTCAAGTAAGTTGACCCAGATAAGCTGGAATATCGATCCGTAAAATGTAGTTTTGTGGGATATCCTAAAGAGACTTTAGGGTATTACTCTTACACCGATCATCGGGTATTTGTCTCCAGACATGCTACCTTCTTGGAAAAGGAGTTTATCCTTGAAGGAAATAGTGGGAGCAAAATTGAACTTGATGAAGTTCAAGAAGAACAAACTACTACGGATCAAGTGGAAACACCTGTTCTGACTGAACAACCTTCTGTGGAACAGCCCATTCGTAGGTCAGGGAGAGTGTCTCACCAACCTGAGAGATAATATGGCCTTGTCATTGAGAATGACAATGAGTTGTCGATCATTGATGATGACGACCCTGTGACCTATAATGTGGCTATGAGTAGTGTTGACTCAGAGAAATGGCATAGTGCCATGAAATCCTGAATGGAATCTATGTATACGGTATACGAAAGAATGATTAGAGCAGATGGCCAGGTGGAGACCTTTAAGGCCAGGCTTGTGGCAAAAGGATTCAAACAAAGGCAATGGATTGACTTTGATGAAACCTTTTACCTGTAGCCCTGTTAAAATCAGTTCGGATTTTGCTTGCGATTGCTGCTTACTACGACTATGAGATCTGGCAATTAGCCAGATGGTTTTCTTTCCAAGGGAAATAAAAACCTAGTGTGTAAGCTGCTGCGAACCATATGTGGTTTAAAGCAAGCTTCTCGTAGATGGAACATCCGTTTTGATGAGACAATCAAAGAGTTTGGTTTTATGAAAAACATAGATGAACCATGTGTCTACAAAAGGGTTAGTGGGAGCGCGATAACATTTCTTGTGTTGTATTGAAATAGAGTTGACACACATAACAACATAGCAGACCCACTCACAAAGCCACTTTCTCAGAGTCACTTTGATCGTCATAAAGACAAGATGGGTATTAGATACCAGGGTGATTGGCTTTAGTACAAGTGGGAGATTGAAAGGAATATGTCCTAAGTCCAATCATGTATTAGGATTTAGGAATAACTTTTTATGTAATCTGTTTTGATTTCATTGATATTAATAAAAGACTTGTTTTGTTTTTATTACGGGCTCTATCTATTTAATTGTTTAAATAAGATATACCATAGTTTAAAGTAAAGCTTTTTATGGATTATGATGAGATCATAATAGTGAGACCTAAAAGATGATAACTCTAAACTTAAATAGTTCCTGGTCATAGGATTACTAACTGGTAATTAATAATCCGCAAAGATCGGTACATACTATGCTTGCTTCATTATGAAGGATGTCTGTTCTCATAGACATTTGTGTGGTGACACTATAGCTAGTATGTAGGTGCTTATTATAGAATAAGTTCACTGAACATGACTCGCACAGCTGAACAACTGATGGAGTTCACTCACGTGTCAGCAGTTGTTCACATAGTAATAGTTGTACAAGTATCCTTAGACTTGAGGTCATCATAATCATCTTGTGTACACTGAACTATACTTTGGTTTAGTTCTTAGTCTCCAGGGACAATTATTAAGGCTCTACTGGGTATAGGAATTTGTACACGAAGATAGTGTATGATCAATAAAGGATCTACCCCTTCCAGTGAAGGAAGCGAATGTTCAAGGCTGATCCACTTATGCTAGTTCAGGAATCTCTGGCTAGAGTGAATGAAATTAGAAAGGAGTTTCTAATTTGCATAGAACTAAGCATAGTAAATGGTAAGCAAGTGATTAAATTAGATAGGCTTGACACGAGATCCATGCCTTGTATTTAATCGGGACATTGTCGGGTAGAATGAGTTTATTGTACGGTAACTATTCACTGAATAGGTTCTTGGTATTCTAAGCAGTGAATTCATATTATCCGGATAATCGCGATATGCTGAGAAGTATCCCTCACGATGTAGAATAAATATGATTAATTAATTAATCATATTTAATAAATTAGAGAATTTATATAAATAATGATAAAATAGTTTTATTATTATTTATTTCTACTACCGGCTTAATATTGAACCTACAGGGTCACACCATAAAAAGAGAATGATTTAATGGTGGAAGAATTAATTAATAATGGCTGATAATTATTTATTTATGAAATAAATAATTAATTGGAAATTTTAATAATTGATTAAATGAGATTTAATTGATTAATTAAGAAAAGTTCTTAATGTTATTAATTAAGAATTTAATTTTTGGAAATTAAATCAAGAGAGAGAATTATTTCTAAAGTGTTTAGAAAAAGGATTAATAATTAAAAGGTGTTTTAATTATTAATGAGAATAATAAATGGGTTAATAATAATAATATTTTATGGGAAAATTTCAGCTGAAAATTTTGCCTATAAATATACTATCATAAACCCTATTTTTATTATAACCCAAAAACCCAAAAGTTTTAGAAAAACTTAATTCTCTCCACCTCCTCCTCCTCCTCCTTAACGTCGTTTTCTTGGTGGATACCGGTGGATTGTTTCACGTTTGAGGAGCAGCTGCTAAGGATCTTCGATCGTTGCTTTTGGATCGCTATTAAAGGTTAGTAATCGATTCATATGTTTTTACCACGATTTATATGCTTTTACATGCTTCCGCTGCGATTAAAATCCAACACTCTGGCGCATGTTGAGCTCTTTCTGCGTGAAAATATACTAGAGAACTTATGGTTTATGTAAATCTCGTACTTTTCTCCATACAAGTAGTGCCTCCAACCTTTAGGGAAAAACTATTGCCACGAGCCCAAGCTCATGGGTGGGGATATCGAATTTTATATTCCCTTAGTTGTCTTGACGCGTACGCGATTACCTTGCTGTGCTGTATAAGAAGCACCCTAATTCCTTATGCGAAGCGTCACTACAAATCAAAAAAAATGTCTCATTTTCCATTCGGCAACGCCAACATAGGGGCCGTCACCAACCTTTCCTTCAGTTCTTAGGAGCTGTTCTCGCATTTCTCTTTCCATTCGAACTTCTCAGTCTTACGAGTAAGTCGCGTTAAAGGGGCTACTATCTTTACAAACATGAACGAACCTCCGGTAGTGACCGACCAATCCTACCTCTGGTAGTCGCCCTAACCATGGTCATCAATTCCTCAGTGGTCCTTTATTCATTCTTGCCAGGTCCTTCACGGCATCCTTCTCAACAATAATCCCTTCTAGGACAACATCCTCAACCGCTATATCCTCAATATGAACATCATCCGGTCCCGTGTTAGGACGCTCTATCGGATTCACAATCTGATCTCCAATACCTAATAAAATATCATCGCGTTGTTGCTCCTTAACCTCAGGGTTCAGAGTCCCGCTACCATATACGATAACGAACTACGCCTCTATCACGATATTTATAAGGGTTCCCCTAAGGGTTTTAACTGTCAATACTACGTTAGGTAGTCCGACTATGAACTTGGCAAGAGTTCTTATTTATCTTAGTGAACTTATTATTTTAACGTTACTTCATCTCTGAGGTTTATAACGCTTAGCTCTGATACCATTTCTGTAACACCCCCAAATCCGGGGTCGGGGATCCGGGTTGTCACGAGTTCCATTTCCCTTAATAACACATAATTCTTAATAAACAATCATCTACTGCGTACTGTGACCCCACAATATACACACACACCACAAGTTATAGTCTCAGATATGAATACCAAAAATAACAGAAGTCATTTTATTCCACAATTATAAGTCATTACACCTCAAAAGGGTTTCTGAATAAATTTACATATTATTTGCATAAGTCTGGTACAACAAAAGTTGAAAGCCTAGCCTATTGGTAGTTCCTACCTCAGCTACAACGGCATCAACGCCTACAGGAAACTGTGGAACGTTTCCTATCCGCTCACGAATTGGGAGCTTGGTCATGTTCATCATGTCTATCTATTATTGTTTGATGAAAGAAGAAAGCAAGGGTGAGCAACAAGCCCACCGAAATAATATGTATAATAATTAACAATATATGAGCATTCTCATAGTACTCATGAAAGTCTAGGTCAAGAAGAAATGAACCAAGTTTGATATCTTAACGCGACGAAGTCGCAAAATATTCAGTATATATACTTATATACTTTTCAAAATCTTTGAAATCCTCTGCCATGTATAATATACACAGAGTTCCAGTTTATAACTATATAAAAATATCGTTGCAAGGTGATCTTATATATCTAACCTTGTCTCAACATTTTTCTGAAAATCTTTGTCATGCATAAGATAATCATTAACCAGATATAAGTTAAAAAGATGAAGTTACAAGATACCCCAATATACTTATATCTTTTCCAAATACTACTTAAACTACCACCATTCAAGTTATAACCAGTTTCAAAAGTTCATCACATAGATGAGACTACAAGATAAGACTTGTATAGATTCGATCTTTGAAATATTATTGAATGAAATGAATTTACGAGATACTTCATTAAGTCCCGATATATATATATATCCATATATATCTCTCATACATTTCCTGAAAACCTCTGTCATGTAAAGTATGAACAGAGTTGCAATATCCAATGAATTTTGGAAAGAAAAGAATTATAGCATAAACCTGATATCTTGCAGATCAGGCAAAGATACCAATAAGTATCCTTTTCTACTAGTAGATGGATGAATCCCCCACCGGTCATCACCCTGGCCTTATTAGGACCTTGTGCTGGACCGCCACCCGACCTCTTACGTGTTGATGGGCTACCACCCAGCCACTTACACTTTCATGGATGCCCGCTGAGCCATGTTGCTTATGCCGACTCAAATAGATGAACTTACTTCCCGAACGAAGGGCAAGTAATCAATATATTTTCTCAAAACAGCAACCTCGTTGCGAATGTAAAATACACCACTGAGCTGGATCCCTCAGGCTTTGAGGGAGTATTTAAATCCCCTTCGAAAGGAAGATCTTAAATATAAAAATGAGTTTTGGGATCCGCTCTAACTTTTAAAAATCATTTTGAAGACTCGAAAACATTTTTAAGAATGTTTGGAGTAATGCTGATTTAATGAAATAAATCAGTCCCGATACATTAGAAAATATTTGAATATTATTATTTAAATAATATTCCCAAAAGGATAATCCTTATAAAAATAATTGAAGTAGAAGTTTGAAAACTTATACTTGAAATGAATAATAAATAACCAAAGATATACGATCTTTATTTAAATAATCAAAAATAAGTTTGTTTATCGAAACATTATTCTTTAATAAAATAAAGAATATTATTTAATAAAATAAGCGGAGTCATAAGTCCTCGAATGAATATTTAAAATAATATTTATTAAATAAAATAAACGGAGTCATAAGTCCTCGAATGAATATTCAAACAAATATTCATTAAATAAAATAAAGCGGAGTCATAAGTCCTTGAATGAATATTCAAAATAATATTCATTAAATAAAATAAAGTTATCGAATAAACCTTATTCGATTAATAGTTTTGAAAACTATATCTATATATATATTATACTCGGGAACATCGACTCCCGGTTTAGAAAATGTTCACCTTTGGGTCCCCTATACTAAGGGTATACGCAACTACTGCTTATCTCTAGCATAGGTATTATGCAACTTATAAGCATTTGAATCAACAAAGAGATATCAAGATTACGAAACAGACATGCATATATACCATATCAGCATGCTCCAATATATCGCAAGATTTGCTAATTAACCATCATGCACTTATCACAAGATAATGCATATACATATATTTAGATCACAACAACAGTATAACGGGTAGAAAACTTGCCTGAGCGAATGGGGGTGGTAAAAGTCCTGGGATGAGTCTGGTAACCTATAAACAACATATAAGTTGGAATTAAACCAAAGTCGCTTAAGAATCTATACTTTAACCAATTAGACCCTAACGTTCGTTTTCGCGCTTAACGATTCACTTAAGTCGCTCGAGTACCCTCGACTCCACCATTTTTAATAAATTAACCATTAGGAATTTTAAGGCGATTCTTTCGCGAGTACCCTACCAACTGAATAATCCACTTTCCATAATTGTTTTATATTCCAATTAGTCATTTAAGGGCCTTAACCAAGGTTTCAAAGTAAGGCGAGGGGTAATGGTTCGGTCGTGAAATGCCGTTACTTAAAACAGTTGTTTCTCCTAAACCGTACATCGGATTTAAGCGAACCACATATCAAAACGAAGCTCGTAACATGAACTATCTAATAATGGAAATGGTCAAAACCTAACGGTGAGTTCACGGGTCCTGATGTTAAGAACAAAAGCAGTCTAAGGTAAATCGGGCATTACGACGGCTATGTTTACGCGATTACCAAATTTGTACAACTCCAAATCAATCCACAATCAATCCCACAATCATTACTACAACCAAACTCCATCCATACTCTACTACAACAGCCCCAACATCTCAAGATTTCCAATTTATACTACTCTCAATCATGACCTAAAAGCTTATACTTAAGTTTCATTAACTATAAACAAGATTCAATCATCCAAATCGCTACAAACCCAACCAAACTTTAAACACACAAGCATCATGCTTCTCATGAACTATATTAATCAAAACTACTCCTAAATATTCAAAGTAAAACTAGGGTTTGAAGTTTTATACCTTCCTTGAAGCTTTTAATCCATGAAAGATCCTTGGAATGCCCATGGAAGCCTTTATCTATGCTTAAGCTACCTTGACCTTACAAATAAAATCAAGAATCAAAAATTTGTTCTTGAAATTTACTATTCACCCTAAACTAAAATGATTTGTTTGAGATAGAAAACCTTTGATTCAAGCACTCAAACTACTTGCTCTTCTTAGTTATGAAATATAGGATCCAAAGAAACAAACCTCTTGAATTATGATTGAGTGGAGCTTGGGTTTGGAAATTTTTCTTCTTGTTTTTCTTCAAAAAACCGTGAGCAAGGAGATGGGGGGAAGAGAAATGAATGTGTTTGCTTGGTTGCTTTGTTTTTTTTTGTTAATTAACCTTTTACCATGGTAAAATTTATGTGGCTTATAATCTTGATATGCCCTGTACCTAGGGAGTACCGGATGAAGAATTTAAGGATAACCTTAGAGGTTTTACAAGGAAAAAGGTAATATTCAAAGTTCTCAAGAATAGAAATTTTGATAAAGAAAATATGACATAATTATAATAATGCCAGGTGGGCACGTGTTGAACCATAAGAAAGTATAGATCGACCCAATGAAGGTCAAGATTGGTGAAAACGAGAAGGACCCAAGATAAGAGACGTCCTAAGTATGATCGAGAGTCAGTCGTGACAATGTTCACATCTAAAGACTTAGGCAATGACTTATGGAAAAATGGTGATTTTTTTTCTCACCAGGATTTAAGAAAAGCATTTTCACATAAGCAGTGATTGAAATGAGGTAGAAAATTTAGTTGGAGGTGGTTAAAATGACATTGATTATAAGGAAATTTTACTATCAGGAAAGGCCAAAGAGGTGGCCGACACTTTAAGTGTAAGAGGACAATTATAGGCGCTCGTGCCAGAGGAATACAGTGAGGATGGTTAAAGCCGTGAAGGTTGTATTATGGTTTGAAAGATTGACATTCCTTCTGATGATTGTGCGATACTCAACCGTAATAGTAGTTTGGTAAAGATTTAATTCATGTAATCGCCGTGAGCGGGCTATCTATCTTAGAAGGTCATATCTTGAGAATAAGCCAGGACCATGTTTCAAAAAGGACTAAACGAACCTTTGAGTTAAGTCTTCTTTTGAAGGCATATGTTTAAGAATGGTATTAACCTGCTATCGTTGCTTTGATTGATATTCTTCTGCAATTTTATCTACTTCATGTCATATATACATCAAGTTCAGGAGATGTCCTTAATGGATCACAAACGGTGATATGTTACCTACTTAGAAGGTTTTGATACGGTAAGTATGGACTCCGTATGATTAACTATTAAGATTTCGAGGAAAACGAATGACTACAGTAGGTCAGTGGTGGATCATAGTAATGCTACAATGAGTCTATGAATAATGAGACGATGACAACTGTGAGAGTTGTATTGTACTGAATGTTGAGATTGAGTACTACTAATCGGGTCGTGGTGATGTATAAGTTATTATTGATAGACTATTTAAGTCGATTATCTACCTATTGAATATTTATTCCTTCTTATCAATAGAGGGTCGTATTACTATACGAGGAAGATTGAGATACAAGCATAGAATTCTAATAACGATGATGTCTAGAATGAAATCCCAGATTCGATTTCGATGTCGAGGGAGTTTCAAAGGTGATTGTTTATAAGCTCGGGCAAGAGCATGGGACCATAGAACGATGGACGGAATAGTAGATATTCAGGAGCGTGAAATGCAATGCTATAATACTTGATGTTGATATATATACACATATGTTTTGTTCTCCTATGACAAACCTCTATAGTTCAGAGGTAGATTCCAAGCCAGATATTTTGTGGTAGTATTCTTTTCATATACAATTCCCTTCAATTCGTTCTTTTCTCTCCTTTTCATTTTGTATAAGCTGAGAAGAACAACCCATCCAGAAGGGGAGGTATTGCCGAATAACTATTTATCTGTGTGATAGAAGCCTAGTAGGATACCACATGTTGTTTAATTGCTTGTCAAGTACTAAAGGTTGCCCACCTTCTGTACTAACTATGCAATAGAACAAGTGTTCATGATCATAGTGATCTCTCAATAAATTCTTTTACTTCTATACGAAGGACCAAGCTTTCGAAGATGGTGGCAGCTAGAGATGAAATGGTACCAAATACGGTGTTATTCTGATTTTAACGCATTCATGATACTAAGATTGACGCGATTATTAAAAGGTTATAAAACTCTAGCGAGTAAAGGTATATCTAGAATAGTATTTCGAACGGAAGATAGTAACGATTACGAACTGGAAAAGAATGGGTATTGAGAAGCAAAAGCTATAATGCCAGAAGCTATGATGAGAGTCTGTGCAATAGACTTGAAAGAATTTTGAATGATCATTTAACGCGAATTGAGTTTTCTTACGATAGTAGATCGTATGTCAGTATCGAGATATCGCCTTATGAGATCCTTGAGGGAACACAATGTCGATCTCCCTTATGTTAGGATGATGTTGCAGAGCGCAAGGATATAATAGATCTAATCAGAGGACGGCTGGTAGTAGCCCAAGATGGACATAAGAAGTATGTTGATTTGACACGAAAGGACAAAGAATAGGAAGTAGGGGACCTAGTGCTGTTATAGGTATTCCCTTGGAAAGGATGGATGAGGTTCGGAAAGAAAGGAAAGCTAAGCCCACGAATTGTTGGACCCTTGGATATATTAAGACGTATTGGGAAGTTAGCATATGAGCTAGCCCTACCCCCGAACCTGTAGCAAGTTCATAACGTGTTCCACGTATCAATGTTAAGGAAGTGTAATCCGGATGCCAGACAAATAGGGGCATATGAGCGCATAGGCATGCAACCAAACGTAACCTATATGGAGCAACCAGGAAGGGTTATAGATCGAAAAGGAACAAGTGCTTAGGAGAAAGGTTATTGTGCTAGTCAGGGTTTTGTGGCAGAACCACAATGTGGGAAAATTGACTTGAGAGTTAGAAGGCACAATGCTAGAAAAATACCCCCATTTGTTTTCTATCTGATTCCGGAACGGAATCCTTTTAAGGAGGGGAGACTGTAATAATCCCAAAAAATTTGGACTTTTTGAAACCCTGATGAATAGTAACTTTTGCTGATGATGCTGATTAAGGAAAATTATCAGACCACACTATATAGGAGTACTGTTATGGAAATTCTAAGATCGTATTAGTATTCCATAAAGTAAATAATTGTATGTAAAGATCGTCAGAATCCAAATTCGAACACTTTGATTTTTCCCGAAAATCCACCAGATACCGAAAGAATTGAGTATAAGGTAACATGATTAAAAGGATTTAAATTCAAGAATTATAAGAGAGGATCATAAAAGGAATATAAAATATTGAGAAATATTTTGGGGGACCCAAGTAATAAGATCCCGGATATGATCCCTCGAACGATAAACGCGAACAAAAGTTAAGCGAACCGTATAACAAATAAGCGGTCATTAGCCAAGTATTTAAGGGTTAATCAAAGAGGTTAGTGGATGATGATGTCATCACACCAACAAGAAGAAGACAAGTGTAACAAGATGACCTAAGTTTGATGACATAAGCATGATAAGTGGGAAGGATTGGTTGGTTGATTGTGAGCCACACATTTTTCACCATGGTAAATTCCATGTAACCTAGCTAAACACCACACAAATCATCAAAACACAAATCAAGAAGCTATTTCTTCTTCTTCTCCTCCATTGCCTCGGCTTTTCTTCTTTAAACAAGAAGGAAAATTTCAAACCTCAAGCTTCACTCCATCATAAATCAAGAGGTTAGTCTCTATAGCTCCTATATTTCATAACTAAGACGAGCAAGTAGTTTGAGTGCTTGAATCCAAGGTTTTCTAGATCAAATAAATCATTTTAGTTTAGGGTGAATAGTAACTTTCAAGAACAAACATTTGATTCTTGATTTTATTTGTAAGGTCAAGGTAGCTTAAGCATAGATCAAGGCTTCCATGGACATTCCAAGGATCTTTCATTGATTAAAAGCTTCAAGAAGGTATAAAAAACTTCAAACCCTAAGCTTTACTTTGAATTTTTAGGAGTGGTTTTGATTGTTATAGTATATGAGAAGCATGATGCTTGTGTGTTCCAAGTTTGGTTGGGTTTGTAGTGATTTGGATGATTGAATCTTGTTTATAGTTAATGAAACTGACATACCATGTCTGTCAAGATTACGAAACAGACATGCATATATACCATATCAGCATGCTCCAATATATCACAAGATTTTCTAATTAACCATCATGCACTTATCATAAGATAATGCATATACATATATTTACATCACAACAATAGTATAACGGGTAGAAAACTTGCCTGAGCGACTGGGGGTGGTAAAAGTCCTGGGATGAGTCTGGTAACCTATAAACAACATATAAGTTGGAATTAAACCAAAGTCGCTTAAGAATCTATACTTTAACCAATTAGACCGTAACGTTCGCTTTCGCGCTTAACGATTCACTTAAGTCGCTCGAGTACCCTCGGCTCCACCATTTTTAATAAATTAACCATTAGGAATTTTAAGGCGATTCTTTCGCGAGTACCCTACCAACTGCCTAATCCACTTTACATAATTGTTTCATATTCCAATTAGTCATTTAAGGGCCTTAACCAAGGTTTCAAAGTAAGGCGAGGGGTAATGGTTCGGTCGCGAAATGTCGTTACTTAAAAGGGTCGTTTCTCCTAAACCGTACATCGGATTTAAGCGAACCACATATCAAAACGAAGCTCATAACATGAACTATCTAATCATGGCAATGGTAAATACCTAACAGTGAGTTCACGGGTCCTGATTTTAAGAACAAAAGCAGTCTAAGGTTAATCGGGCATTACGACGGCTATGTTTACGCGATTACCAAATTTGTACAACTCCAAATCAATCCACAATCAATCCCACAATCATTACTACAACCAAACTCCATCCATACTCTACTACAACAGCCCTAACATCTCAAGATTTCCAATTTATACTACTCTCAATCATGAACTATAAGCTTATACTTAAGTTTCATTAACTATAAACAAGATTCAATCATCCAAATCGCTACAAACCCAACCAAACTTTAAACACACAAGCATCATGCTTCTCATGAACTATATTAATCAAAACCACTCCTAAATATTCAAAGTAAGACTAGGGTTTGAAGTTTTATACCTTTCTTGAAGCTTTTAATCCATGAAAGATCCTTGGAATGCCCATGGAAGCCTTTATCTATGCTTAAGCTACCTTGACCTTACAAATAAAATCAAGAATCAAAAATTTGTTCTTGAAATTTACTATTCACCCTAAACTAAAATGATTTGTTTGAGATAGAAAACCTTTGATTCAAGCACTCAAACTACTTGCTCTTCTTAGTTATGAAATATAGGATCCAAAGAAACAAACCTCTTGAATTATGATTGAGTGGAGCTGGGGTTTGGAAATTTTTCTTCTTGTTTTCTTCAAAAAACCGTGAGCAAGGAGATGGGGGGAAGAGAAATGAATGTGTTTGCTTGGTTGCTTTGTTTTTGTTGTTAATTAACCTTTTACCATGGTAAAATTTGTGTGGCTTATAATCAACCAATAATTCCTTCCCAATGTGTCATGCTTATGTAATCCTCTTATGTCATCTTCCCACACTTGTCTTCTTCTTGTTGGTGTGATGACATCATCATCACTAACCTCTTTGATTAACTCTTAATTACTTGGCTAATGATCGTTGATCTGTTATACGGTTCGCTTAACTTTCGTTTTCATTTATCGTTTGAGGGATCATACTCGGGATCTTATTACTTGGGTTCCCTTAACATTTCTCAATACATTATATTCCTTTTATGATCCTCTCTTATAATCCTTGAATTTAAATACTTTTTATCCTGTTACCTTATACTCAATTCTTTCGGTTCTGGTGGATTTTCGGGAAAAATCAAAGTGTTCGAATTTGGATTCTGACGATCTTTAAATAAACTTATATACCATATAGAGTACTAATAAGATCTCAGAATAATAATAAAAGAACCCCTACAAAGTGTGGTATTAAAAGTTTTCTTATTCAGCATAATCAGCAAAATAACTATTCATAAGGGTTACAAAAAGTCCAAAATTTTGGGGTTATTACAGTCTCCCCTCCTTATAAGAATTCCGTCCCAAAATCAAATAGAAAACAAATGGGGGTACTTTTCTAGCATTGCGCTCTCTATTTCCCAAGTTGATTCTTCCACATTATGATTCTGCCATAGCACTCTGACTAGCTTGATCACTTTGTTCCGAAGCACCTGCTCCTTCTTATCCATAATCTTTACCGGTTTCTCCACGTAAGTCAGATCTTGTTGCATATCCACCTGCTCGTACTCCACTATGTGTCTGGCATCCCGATGATACTTCCTTAGTATTGACACATGGAACACATTATAAACTTGTTGTAGGTTCGGGGGTAAGGCTAGCTCGTAAGCCAACTTCCCAATCCGTCTTAGTATCTCAAAAGGTCCAATGTATCTTGGGCTTAGTTTCCCTTTCTTTCCGAACCTCATTAATCCCTTCCAAGGGAATACCTATAACAACACTAGGTCCCCTACTTCCTATTCTTTGTCCTTTCGTAATCAACATACTTCTTATGTCCATCTTGGGCTACTACCAGCCATCCTCTGATTAGATCTATTATATCCTTGGTCCTATGGACTACTGCAGGTCCGAGCATCTTGCGCTCTACAACTTCATCCTAACATAAGGGAGATCGACATTGTCTTCCCTCAAGGATCTCATAAGGCGATATCTCGATACTGACATACGATCTATTATCGTAAGAAAACTCAATCTGTATTAAGTGATCATTCCAAATTCTTTCAAGTCTATTGCACAGACCCTCATCAAAGCTTTTGCTTCTCAATACCCATTCTTTTCCCGTTCATAATATTATACTGGTTATACTTTTGCTGGTTAGTGTTCTATAACCTTTTAATAACCACGTCAACCTTAGTATCACGAACGCGTTAGATTCGGAATACCACCGCACTAATACTATTTCCTTTTGCTGCTTCCATCTTCGAAAGCTTGATCTATCGTATAGAAGTAAAAGATTTTATTGAGAGATAACTATGATCATGAACACTTGTTCTATTGCATAGTTAGTACAGAAGGTGACCAGCCTTTAGTACTTGACAAGCAATTAAACAACATGTGGTATCCTACTAGGCTTCTATCACACAGATAGATAGTCATTCGGCAATACCTCCCCTTCTGGAAGGGTTGTTCTTCTCAGCTTATAAAAATGAAAAGGAGAGAAAAGAATGAATTGAAGAGAATTGTATATATATAAAATATACTGCCACAAAATATCTGGCTTGGAATCTACCTCTGAACTATAGAGGTTTGTCATAGGAGAAAAAACATATATGTATATATATATCAACATCAGGTATTATGGCATCGTATTTCACATGCCTAAATATTTTTGATATTCTGTCCATCATTTTATGGACCCATGCTCTTGCTCGAGCTTATACACAATCACCTTTGAAACTCCCTCGACATCGAAAATCGAATCTGGGATCTCATTCTAGACATCATCGTTACTAGAATTCTATGCTTGCACCGCAACCTTCCTCGTAAAGTAATAAGACTCTCTATTGATAAGAAGGAATAAGTATTCGATAGGTAAATAATCGACTTAATTAGTCTATTAATGATAACTTATACATCACCACAACCCGATTAGTGGTACCCAATCTCAACATCCATTACACTACAACTCTCACGGTTGTAATCGGCTCATTATTCAAAGAATCATTGTTGCATTACTAGGGTCCACCACTGACCTACTGTCATCATTCATTTTCCTTGGAATATTAATAGCTAACCATACGGATTCCATACCTGTCGTATCAAATTCTTCTAAGGAGTTAACATAATCACCATTCATAATTCATGAAGAACACTCTAGATCCTGACGTACTTTCATGACATGAAGTAGATAAAATTGCTTAACAGTTTCAATAAAAGCAACGATAGCAGGTCAATACCATTCTTAATCATATGTCTTTATCAGGAGACATGAAGCTCAAAGGTTCATTTAGTCCGTTCGTAACATGGTCCTGGCTTATCTCAAGATATGTCCTTATAAGATAGATAGCCCGCTCACGGCGATTACATAAATTAAATCTTTACCAAACTACTATCACGGTTGAGTATTGCACAGTCATCAGAAGGAATGTCAATCTTCCAAACCATAATACAACCTTCACGGCTTCAACCATTATCACTGTATTCCTCTGGCATGAGCGCCTATAATTATCCTCTTACATTTAAAGTGTCGGCCACCTAATGTCCTTTCCTGATAGTAAAATTTCCTTACAATCAATGTCATTTTAACCACCTCCAACTAAATTTTCTACCTCATTTCAATCACTGCTTATGTGAAAATGCTTTTCTTAAATCCTGGTGAGAAAAAAATCACCATTTTTCCATAAGTCATTGCCTTAGTCTTTAGATGTGAACATTGTCACGACTGACTCTCGATCATACTTAGGACGTCTCTTATCTTGGGTCCTTCTCGTTTTCACCAATCTCGACCTTCATTGGGTTGATCTATACTTTCTTATGGTTCAACACGTGCCCACCTGGCATTATTATAATTATGTCATATTTTCTTTATCAAAATTTCTATTCTTGAGAACTTTGAATATTACCTTTTTCCTTGTAAAATCTCTAAGGTTATCCTTAAATTCTTCATCCGGTACTCCCTAGGTACAGGGCATATCAAGATACCATTTACTAATACTAGAACCATTGTTTAAGTACTTCTGAAAAATTTCTCTACTGATCTTTAAAGGTTGTTGTTACCTTAGTTCTTCGTTCCATACTACCCAACTCATAATGTCCCTATTAAGGGTAAAATGCCAGCCTTTATGCATTCCTCTATGGTTCATCTCAAGTTATCGAGGTTCCATCCTTAATTCCACCTTTTTTAAAAAGGTACTTGCTTCCTTCCATAGATAAATCAAGTCATGTATCCCTGATAAGGGTGTCTTATTCAATCATTCCCATCTCGATAGTATATTCCTAATTTCACAATAACATTTGTATTCAAAATGAGGTCAATCAATATGGCCTCCAAAAGATAATAATGGTTATCTACTTTTCTTTCCTAATTTGGTAATGATCACATGGATGTTCTGGAAGATATTGGTCGTGTTCAACGTGAACTTCTTCTTAATAAATCCTTATTTACTTTTGTTGTTTATCTCAACAGTCATCTCAATGTTGGGATATCTTTTGTACTTGGTGTCTCCCTTTTGGGTATCAAGTCACAGGTGTTACATACACTTTCCATTTTTGAAGGTTACTTCCTTCATCCAATTTCCTAATTTCTTACTTTCTTGTCTCTTCCGTCTATCCGCGTCTCATTATTTATCCTTCGAACTATCTCAAGGTTTCCTCGAATCCTCCCAACTTAAAGGGGGTAAAATATATGTATCTCTTATTCCTTCAATCATCAACTTTAACTCATGGTGAATCACCCTCATCCTGATGATTACATACTTTTCTATTTCTATTGCTACGAGTCTTTAGGGTTTCCTCATACCCAACTCCCTTATCATTCCTCAAACTCTATTGCCTTTATATTCCTTTCCACTTCAGTTTCTTTTTATTTACCTCTCTCTTACAATCATTTCACGAACCCACTAATCATTGACTTCAAACATCATGTTGTTCTGGGATTCTTGTCATCAGAACGAATCTTGACAACTTTTACAATCTTATATTCATAATTTATCATACTCGTCCGCCTTTGTTCTGGCTCTAAAGCTTTTACACTATCTCTATAACCTTGGGAAGTACTTTCCCAAAAATAATTGACTGAACTTTAATCGGTTTATTATAACCTCTAGCCCCGTGTCTTTCTTGGCCTTTCACCAGCGGGTTGCCTCTCTCTTAGGAAGGTAAGTGACAAAAACAGTCGTTTGCGCTTTGTCAATTATTTACAATCTCAAATAATTCCTATATTTCCTTTAGCCAAGCTCTTGCCTCGACTGGGTCAACCTGTTCCTTGGAACTCTAAGAGCTTAGCGACTTAAAGGTCATGAAAGGATTTCCTACCGCATTGTTTCCTCAAGGTGGTGGTTGGGAATAAGAGTAGAAGTTCTCTTTAGACAGGTCCATGAATTTCTGTATAGGAGTACCGTCCTGGTTCTCCCTATCTTGCTCGACTTCTGTTTTCTCAGTATGAAATGTTTTCTCATCCTCCCCATAATCGGGGTCATCCTATATGTTTTAAATCTCATTTTCCACTTCATTATGTTGTGGGTTCCTTCTATCTTGATGGCGTCCTCCCTGACTATCACATTCAGGGTTTGCCCTAAATCTTATTCCTCGAACTATGACTTTCATCTAAGATCCAGTCCTTAAGCTCTTGAACATTTGGAACCTAAATTCTGTAGGGATACCTCATTATTCCCTCATCATCTTTCTAGGTATTAATCTCTTCTCCAGTCATTGGTTCTCTGCCTCTATTCATCACTTTTTTCTTGGTACAATATGATCTTCTCCAATAATTCGGGCTGTATTGCAATCTCAAATAGCTTTTCGGTACCGGCTCCGGTTACCTTCACTTCTATTTCCATTTTCTCAAAATCTCTTGTCAACTCTCCTAAAGACATTTTCATCTTGAGTCTCTCTTTTATACTAAGGGCATTAGCCACCATTTTGGCTTTCCCTGGATGACAAAAAATCTCATAATCGTAATCCTTGATTAGCTCTAACCACCTCCTCTGGCGCATGTTGAGCTCTTTCTGCGTGAAAATGTACTAGAGAACTTATGGTATATGTAAATCTCGTACTTTTCTCCATACAAGTAGTGCCTCCAACCTTTAGGGCAAAACTATTGCCACGAGCCCAAGCTCATGGCTGGGGATATCGAATTTTATATTCCCTTAGTTGTCTTGATGCGTATGCGATTACCTTGTTGTGCTGTATAAGAAGCACCCCAATTTCTTATGTGAAGCGTCACTATAAATCAAAAAAATATCTCCTTTTCCATCCGGCAACGCCAACATAGGAGCCGTCACCAACCTTTGCTTCAGTTCTTAGGAGCTATTCTCGCATTTCTCTTTCCATTCGAACTTCTCAGTCTTACGAGTAAGCCGCGTTAAAGGGGCTACTATCTTTACAAACTTGAACGAACCTCCGGTAGTGACCGACCAATCCCACCTCTGGTAGTCACCCTAACCATGGTCATCAATTCCTCAGTGGTCCTTTATTCATTCTTGTCAGGTCCTTCACGGCATCCTTCTCAGCAATAATCCCTTCTAGGACAACATCCTCAACCGCTACATCCTCAATATGAACATCATCTGGTCCCGTGTTAGGACGCTCTATCGGATCCACAATCTGATCTCCAATACCTAATAAAATATCATCGCGTTATTGCTCCTCAACCTCAGGGTTCGGAGTCCCGCTATCATATACGATAAGGAACTACGCCTCTATCACGATACTTATAAGGGTTCCCCTAAGGGTTTTAACTGTCAGTACTAGGTTTGGTAGTCTGACTATGAACTTGGCAAGAGTTCTTATTTATCTTAGTGAACTTATTATTTTAACGTTACTTCATCTCTGAGGTTTATAACGCTTAGCTCTGATACCATTTCTGTAACACCCCCAAATCCGGGGTCGGGGATCCGGGTTGTCACGAGTTCCATTTCCCTTAATAACACCTAATTCTTAATAAACAATCATCTACTGCGTATTGTGACCCCACAATATACACACACACCACAAGTTACAGTCTCAGAGATGAATACAAAAAATAACACAAGTCATTTTATTCCACAATTATAAGTCATTACACCTCAAAAGGGTTTTTGAATAAATTTACATATTATTTGCCATTATTACAATTCATAAATGTACATAAGTCTGGTACAACAAAAGTTGAAAGCCTAGCCTATTGGTAGTTCCTACCTCAGCTACAACGGCATCAACGCCTACAGGAAACTGCGGAACGTTTCCTATCTGATCATGAATTGGGAGCTTGGTCATGTTCATCATGTCTATCTGTTGTTGTTTGATGAAAGAAGAAAGCAAGGGTGAGAAACAAGCCCACCGAAATAATATGTATAATAATTAACAATATATGAGCATTCTCATAGTACTCATGAAAGTCTTGGTCAAAAAGAAATGAATCAAGTTTGATATCTTAACGCGACGAAGTCGCAAAATATTCAGTATATATACTTATATACTTTTCAAAATCTTTGAAATCCTCTTCCATGTATAATATACACAGAGTTCCAGTTTATAACTATATAAAAATATCGTTGCAAGGTGATCTTATATATCTAACCTTGTCTCAACGTTTTTCTGAAAATCTTTGTCATGCATAAGATAATCATTAACCAGATATAAGTTGAAAAGATGAATTTACAAGATACCCCAATATACTTATATCTTTTCCAAATACTACTTAAACTACCACCGTTCAAGTTATAACCAGTTTCAAAAGTTCATCACATAGATGAGACTACAAGATAAGACTTGTGTAGATTCGATCTTTGAAATATTATTGAATGAAATGAAGTTACAAGATACTTCATTAAGTCCCGATATATATATATATCCATATATATCTCTCATACATTTCCTGAAAACCTCTGTCATGTAAAGTATGAACAGAGTTACAATATCCAATGAATTTTGGAAAGAAAAGAATTTTGGCATAAACCTGATATCTTGCTGATCAGGCAAAGATACCAATAAGTAACCTTTTCTACTAGTAGATGGATGAATCCCCCACCGGTCATCACCCTGGCCTCATTAGGACCTTGTGCTGGACCGTCACCCGGCCTCTTACTCGTTGATGGGCTGCCACCGAGCCACTTACACTTTCATGGACGCCCGCTGAGCCCATGTTGCTTATGCCGACTCAAATAGATGAACTTACTTCCCGAACGATGGGCAAGTAATCAAGATGTTTTCTCAAAACAGCAACCTCGTTGTGAATGTAAAATACACTACTGAGCTGGATCCCTCAGGCTTTGTGTGAGTATTTAAATCCCCTTCGAAAGGAAGATCTTAAATATAAAAATGAGTTTTGGGATCCGCTCTAACTTTTAAAAATCATTTTGAAGACTCGAAAACATTTTTAAGAATGTTTGGAGTAATGCTGATTTAATGAAATAAATCAGTCCCGATGCATTAGAAAATATCTGAATATTATTATTTAAATAATATTCCCAAAAGGATAATCCTTATAAAAATAATTGAAGTAGAAGTTTGAAAACTTATACTTTAAATGAATAATAAATAACCACAGATATACGATCTTTATTTAAATAATCAAAAATAAGTTTGATTATCGAAACATTATTCTTTAATAAAATAAAGAATATTATTTAATAAAATAAGCGAAGTCATAAGTCCTCGAATGAATATTCAAAATAATATTCATTAAATAAAATAAACGGAGTCATAAGTCCTCGAATGAATATTCAAACAAATATTCATTAAATAAAATAAAGCGGAGTCATAAGTCCTTGAATGAATATTCCAAATAATATTCAAAATAAATTTCATTAAATAAAATAAAGTTATCGAATAAACCTTATTCGATTAATAGTTTTGAAAATTAAATCTATATATATATATATATATTATACTCGGGAACATCGACTCCCGGTTTAGAAAATGTTCACTTTTGGGTCCCGTATACCAAGGATTACGCAACTACTGCTTATCTCTAGCATAGGTATTATGCAACTTATAAGCAATATCAAGATTACGAAACAGACATGCATATATACCATATCAGCATGCTCCAATATATCGCAAGATTTGCTAATTAACCATCATGCACTTATCACAAGATAATACATATACATATATTTACATCACAACAACAGTATAACGGGTAGAAAACTTGCCTGAGCGGATGGGGGTGGTAAAAGTCATGGGATGAGTCTGGTAACCTATAAACAACATATAAGTTGGAATTAAACCAAAGTCGCTTAAAAATCTATACTTTAACCAATTAGACCCTAACGTTCGCTTTCGCGCTTAACGATTCACTTAAGTCGCTCGAGTACCCTCGGCTCCACCATTTTTAATAAATTAATCATTAGGAATTTTAAGGCGATTCTTTCGCGAGTACCCTACCAACTGTCTAATCCACTTTACATAATTGTTTCATATTCCAATTAGTCATTTAAGGGCGTTAACCAAGGTTTTAAAGTAAGGCGAGGGGTAATGGTTCGGTCGCGAAATGCCGTTACTTAAAACGGCCGTTTCTCCTAAACCGTACATCGGATTTAAGCGAACCACATATCAAAATGAAGCTCGTAACATGAACTATCTAATCATGGCAATGGTCAAAACCTAACAGTGAGTTCACGGGTCCTGATGTTAAGAACAAAAGCAGTCTAAGGTAAATCTAGCATTACGACAGTTATGTTTACGCGATTACCAAATTTGTACAACTCCTAATCAATCCACAATCAATCCCACAATCATTACTACAACCAAACTCCATCCATACTCTACTACAACAGCCCCAACATCTCAATATTTCCAATTTATACTACTCTCAATCATGAACTAAAAGCTTATACTTAAGTTTCATTAACTATAAACAAGATTCAATCATCCAAATCGCTACAAACCCAACCAAACTTTAAACACACAAGCATCATGCTTCTCATGAACTATATTAATCAAAACCACTCCTAAATATTCAAAGTAAAACTAGGGTTTGAAGTTTTATACCTTCCTTGAAGCTTTTAATCCATGAAAGATCCTTGGAATGCCCATGGAAGCCTTTATCTATGCTTAAGCTACCTTGACCTTACAAATAAAATCAAGAATAAAAAATTTGTTCTTGAAATTTACTATTCACCCTAAACTAAAATGATTTGTTTGAGCTAGAAAACCTTTTATTCAAGCACTCAAACTACTTGCTCTTCTTAGTTATGAAATATAGGATCCAAAGAAACAAACCTCTTGAATTATGATTGAGTGGAGCTTGGGTTTGGAAATTTTTCTTCTTGTTTTTCTTCAAAAAACCGTGAACAAAGAGATGGGGGGAAGAGAAATGAATGTGTTTGCTTGGTTGCTTTGTTTTTGTTGTTAATTAACCTTTTACCATGGTTAAATTTATGTGGCTTATAATCAACCAACAATTCCTTCCCATTGTGTCATGCTTATGTCATCCTCTCATGTCATCTTCCCACACTTGTCTTCTTCTTGTTGGTGTGATGACATCATCATCACTAACCACTTTGATTAACTCCTAATTACTTGGCTAATGATCGCTGATCTGTTATACGGTTCGCTTAACTTTCATTTTCGTTTATCGTTTGAGGGATCATTCCTGGGATCTTATTACTTGGGTTCCCTTAACCTTTCTCAATACATTATATTCCTTTTATGATCCTCTTTTATAATCCTTGAATTTAAATCCTTTTTATCCTGTTACCTTATACTCAATTCTTTCGGTATCTAGTAGATTTTCGGGAAAAATCAAAGTGTTCGAATTTGGATTCTAATGATCTTTACATACACTTATATACCATATAGAGTACTAATAAGATCTCAGAATAACAATAAAAGAACCCCTACAAAGTGTGGTATGAAAAGTTTTCTTATTCGGCATAATCAGCAAAATCACTATTCATAATGTCACACCCCCAACTTAAACAGCAAAGTAAATGTAACTATTACATCATTTAAAAAATAAATAAACATAACCAAATACAAGATCTTACAGTTTAGGGTTTGGAACAGCCCAACACTACCATCTATTACAACTGATTTTAAATATCGAGTCCTCACACAAAACTACTATCTCTTATTCTACCTGAGCTCGAACATAAGCATCAGCATCACAGGTCTTACGGGCGGTCTGCTTGAATCTAACCATAGCTGCTAGCTGTAATATCAGGGTACAGCAAGGAGTGAGCCAAATGCTCAACAAGTGCTAATCAATACGATACAAAACATAAGTCGAGATATATATTAAAGAATGTCAATGAGAGGACATAACCAATGATAATGAGAGATAAAACTTTTGGGTGGTGGCATCATTTTGTTTGTATCAAAACAACTTCAAAATCATACTTTTAATCAAAATCATTCTATGACGCTACGGATTACAGCCGGTGATCAGCCGCGAAGTAATCCCGAACCTCGCTGGGTTCTACAACATTAATGGGAATCCCTAGGCAACTTTTAAGCCTAATATATATGTGGAAAGGACTCGCGTCTCAGTCCAGATCCACTATTCAAGAAAACGTTTATCCCCCTTTGGGACTGAAAACCCACGTTTTATTTATTTCAAAAACTGATGCCGAATTATAACAAAATCTCTTTTAACAGAAACATTTTATCAAGGAATTATAGATCTACTCGAAACACGAGAAATATGGTACTAAATTTCAGGGCCATGATCCACAAAATTATACTCTATTAGGGTAACTGAATGGTTTTCATATATCAAAGTTTGGACAAGGGAATTTAGCGAGGCTATTGGATATTATGAAGGGTAATGCCAAATTGGGCTTAAAGCAATGGTTTCTCATCAAGGTTCAAGTGCTGGATCATCAAGAAGGTAAGCTTCATGAATACTAAGGGTGTTAAGGTATGAAGAAATGATCTTTAGCTCAGGATTTATCAGAATTGTCAAGCTTTAGGATAAGAAAGAGGGGTAATCAATGAGGAATCACTTTGATAAATATCTGGCTTTCAGGGTTCAAGGTAAGGTTCTATAGGGGTTCAAGTATCAGGATGAGATATCAATACTTAGGAATCATTAGCATGTTAATCAAGAGAATCAACCAAGAGTTGTAACTACCCTTTCTTTTATCATGGCATTCAAATTACTTTAAATTACTATCATGATAAGACTTTTGAACTACTTGCAATACGTACTCAAGGGTTCATGGCATTTCAAGGATAAACATAAGATACGCTTGACTTAAATATATATATCAAAATGACTCAGGATAGTTGCATCGATATAAATGAACTATTTACAGTGAATACGAAAGACAGGTTGAATCACTTGCCTTGAAAAAAGGCTGGTCTGGTCTGACTGGTAGGAGAAACTAGAAGCTTCACTCGACCTTTATGGCAAGTTTTCCCTCGTTTCGAGATCCTACATAAATAATAATAATCCTCATTATAATATATCCTCACCAACTTATCCTATTTACAACCCGAATTCAAACACGGATGTCACTTAGGCCTATATGCACTTAATTTATATTCACCTTTAAATTATAATTGCACACACATATCCACATAATCACATATCATATATTAATACCAAATAACACCATATACACCATAATGCAACACTTAGCTTGGATGATCTCGACTCACAACTTAAGTCACTTGGTCGCTAAACTAGACAAAGTCTTCTAATTTTTGGCTTCCTAACTCGATGTGCCTTTACTAAACTATCCAAGACCTATTGACCCTCACTTGGGCCTTTTTCTCTAATGACCTTATACTATCTTAAAACTATGGTGGTCAACCTAAATCTCACTCCTAAGTGTTCTAAAACTATGTGATAAGTGTAAGTGCTCACTGGTGCAAATTTCAGAATGATATCTATGGTTTCTTGAGTGTATTAGACACTCTTAAACTACAAGTTTTCCTTCAAAACTTTTACACAAGACTCTCCTGACCTAAGGGCATCTCCCAAACTTAATGTGGCTCAAGGGCCTGGCTTGGGCCTTCTTGGGCCTAAGCTCAAAGTCTATGGTTCCCATGTTTTTCTGGGCAGAAAACGCCCTGACTTGAATTAACTTGTGACACATGGTTCTAACTCATATCCTATGATCTATGGTTGGCAAAACTTCTCTGACACTCCCTATAACTAAGGCCCAACAGGGACTAATGAGGGCCTACCCATGACATGGTCAAATCTTCCTATTTCTAAGTTGCAACAAAACTGTCCCCTGCTGGACAGATTTTGTTATTCTACTTGTGCACCTAACCAAATGACATGCAAACCTCCAACCAACACCTAAAACCTTTTATATACTCCCAATAATAACTTCTGGTGGCTTGGGCCTCAAAGTGCACATCAATGACATGGTCAAAACTCACTATAAACCTCAGGGTACTAAACTGATTTTTCTGCAGTAACTATGACTATCCTTTCTCTAAGGTTTTTACTTGACAAACTCAACCACCAACAACCCAATACCCAAACCAAGACTTAGACATGGTGATCTACTGAACTAATTCCCTTATACTCAAAATAATCTTGGTGGAGATCATCCTTACCTAAGGGGCAATCATGGCAAAACAAAAGAAACCACATTTCACAACTCACAAATCATCAAGTTTTTGAAACAACAAGTTATGCATTTTTATAAAAGATATACACAAATTATTACCATGTATCAAGAAGCATTAATTAATATTAACTCCTTAGTCCTACTGAAATTAAAGCTTACTAATAAAATCCTTCCTAATGATCAAAATCTTCCAACATTTCAAGAGAAATCCACATGCATGCATAACTTCGAGTTTTGTAAACCAAAACAACATATTTTCTAAATATATTCTATCATAAAATTGACATGCAAGCCTAGCATAATATATACCTAGATTATCACTTAGCATGAAAAGAGTTTTATCAAATTTTCACTACAAGTTTCATGTCATTATCACATAAACATACAAAAATTGAACCAAGCAACAAGAATGATCTCTAGGACCATTCATTCGGCTCCCTTAAGGTCATGGCCGAATGAAATGGAAGGGAATGGCCATTTAACATCAAGAGTTTCTTTCTCAAGACTTGGAACTTCACCATTCCTTGTAGTCCTCTCAAAAATAACCTTAAATCCACAAAAATCAAGGTTGTACTTTGACTTTCAACTAAAACCTTAACATGCAACTTTAAAACTTAAACTTTTTACTCAAAACTCCTTGGAATATATGTGATCATGGTATGGGAAGTAACATTTACTTGTGTAGAAGGTGTAAACTTGGTGGAGGAATGAAGAAAATGGGGAGGGGGTTGGTTTCGGCTGAAAAATCGAGAGAAGGAGGGGGAGGGCCGAGAGTGAGGGAGTGAGGAGGGTGGGAGGAGAAAGTGTGATGGTGAGTGGAGTGGATGATCATATCAATTGCTTGATTTATAGTTTTTTATTTGGAAAATGTGAGTGGGAATGAGAATTGACAAGACTATCCTTCCACTTATACTTGGTTCATTTTGCATGCAAGGGTAAAGAAGGAATTTGGCTAGAAAAATAAGAGTTAGTGGGGTTGGAATTGTCTCTTTAGCCCTTTGAATTGAATAGATAAGGATTTGCATGCAAGGACAACCATGTAATTTGATAATTATGACAACTAACATTTATAAAGATTTATTTTTATAAAATAAAATACAAGTTCAAAAATTATAAAATTTATACCATAAAATAACTTGGATTTTTAGAAATTTTATAAAACCACTTTTGAATTTTGTGAATAAAATAACTTTTAAAAAGATATTTATTCAAGGTTTAAAATATTCCTTATAAATCAAAAATAAAAGAAATAAATAAACTTTTGCTTCGAAAAAAAATCATATACCACATAACGAAAATTTAAGACGCAAAAATTCTCATTCACACACACATACAATAGTTGAATATATTGGCATTCGGCTTTAAAATTACACCAAATTTACAATTAATATTACACAAAAATGCCGGTTGTAACATCCTCTCCCCCTTAAGGGATTCTGTCCCCAGAATCTAGGAGAACAGATGAGGATACCGGGAACGCATATCAGACTCTAACTCCCAAGTCGATTCTTCGACCTTAGGGTTCCTCCAAAGTACTTTTACTAACTTTACTGACTTATTTCTAAGATTCTTTTTTTGCCAGTCGAGTATTTTGACCGGTTGCTCCACAAATGACAGGTCTGCCTGAATTTCTACTAGTTCATATTCTATCACATGGCTAGAGTCAGGATTGTACTTCTTAAGCAACGACACATGGAACACATTATGCACATGCTGATACTGAGGTGGTAAGGCCAACTCGTAGGCCACCTTCCCCACTTGACTCAAAATTTCAAAAGGACCTATATATCTAGGTGCTAACTTCCCTTTCTTGCCAAATCTAGACAACCCTTTTCTAGGTGACACCTTCAACAAAACAGTTTCGCCAATTTGGAATCGAACATCCTTACGCGCTGGATCCGCATACTTCCTCTGTCTATCTTGAGCAGCAAGCAACCTTTTCTGAATTAACTTGACTGTGTCATGCAACTGTTGTACCAATTCCGAGCCGAGAATTCTTCCTTCTCCTACTTCATCCCAACTTGTTGGTGATCTACATTTTCGCCCGTATAAAGCTTCGTATGGTGGCATGTCAATACTGGAATGATAGCTATTGTTGTAAGAGAATTCAATCAACGGCAAGTGGTCGTCCCAACTTCCTACAAAATCGATTACACAACTGCGCAACATGTCTTCGATTGTTTGAATTGTCCTTTCGCTCTGACCATCAGTCTGCGGGTGGTACGCCGTGCTCATATTCAACTTCGTGCCAAGACATTCTTGAAATTACTTCCAGAATCTCGAGTTAAATCGGGGATCTCTGTCTGAAACTATTGATACGGGTACTCCATGCCTTAGTACGATTTCGCGCACATACAGATGAACCAATTTATCTAATGACGACTTCTCGTTAATTGGAAGGAAATGCGCTGACTTCGTAAGATGATCAACTATAACCCATATAGCGTCATGACCGGATTTCGTTCGCGGTAATCCTACTATAAAGTCCATAGCGATATTTTCCCATTTCCATTCCGGAATCTTTAGGGGCTGAATTAATCCGCTTGGTCGTTGATGTTCTGCCTTCACTTTCTGACAAGTATAACACTTCGCAACCCATTCCGCTACGTCTCGCTTCATATTTGGCCACCAAAAGTTTTTCTTTAAGTCCCGATACATCTTGGTACTCCCAGGGTGGATTGAAAATTTCGAATTGTGGGCTTCGTGTAGGATCTCATTCTTTAATTCAGGTACATGAGGAATCCAAATTCTGGAAGAAAATCTTAGTATCCCTTGCTCATCACTTTGAGTATTAATCTCCTCTCAAGATAACTGATTCTTCTCTTTCTCCGGTACTTCTTCTTGACACTTATTTATCTTTTCCACTAGTTTTGGCTGAAAGGTCATTGCACGACAAACTTCCTCAACTTTTCCGCAATCACAAAGTTCCAGTTCAAATCTCTTGATTTCTTCAGATAATTCCTTTGATGTTGTCATCATATTCAGTCTCTCCTTCCTACTTAGAGCATCGACCATAACATTCGCCTTTCCAGGATGGTAATTTATCAAGCAGTCATAGTCCTTGATCAATTCCAGCCATCTCCTCTGCCTCATATTGAGCTCCTTCTCAGTGAAAATGTACTTTAAACTCTTATGATCTGTGTAGATTTCACACTTTTCTCCGTAGAGGTAATGTCTCCAAATCTTAAGTGCGAGCACTATGGTGGCTAGTTCCAAGTCATGCGTCGGGTACTTCAACTCATGCGGTTTCAACTGTCTTGACGCATATGCAATCACCTTACTATGTTGCATTAACACACAGCCCAATCCCTTATGTGAAGCGTCGCTGAATATCACAAAGTTTCCTTGGTCATCTGGAAGCACTAACACCGGAGCTGTTACCAATCTCTGCTTCAACTCTTGAAAGCTATCCTCATATTCTGCACTCCATTCAAACTTTTGATTCTTTCTAGTTAACTTGGTCAATGGCGTGGTGATTTTCGAAAAATCCTTGACGAACCTTCTATAGTATCCTGCCAATCCTAGAAAACTTCGCACTTCCGTAGGAGTCTTTGGCCTCTCCCAACTCATAACTGCTTCAATCTTTGCCGGATCCACTTTAACTCCTTCATTTCCAATGACATACCCCAAAAATTGAACTTCCATTAACCAAAACTCACATTTGGTAAACTTGGCATACAACTTCTCTTGCCGAAGTATCTCCAATGTTATCCAGAGGTGCTATTTATGCTCTTCTTCCGACTTAGAATAAATAAGGATGTCATCAATGAATACCACGACAAACTTGTCCAAATACTTCTTAAATACTCGATTCATCAGATCCATAAATGCGGTCGGGGCGTTGGTCAATCCAAACGGCATTACTAGGAATTCATAATGCCCATATCTGGTCCTAAATGCTGTCTTGGGAATATCTTCTTCTTTGATCTTTAATTGGTGGTATCCCGATCTCAAGTCGATCTTTGAAAAGCATTTTGCTCCCTTCAACTGATCAAAAAGGTCATCTATTCTTGGTAGCGGGTAGCGGTTCTTGATCGTCACCTTATTCAACTCCCGATAATCTATGCATAGTCGCATACTCCCATCTTTCTTCTTGACAAACAGAACAGGTGCTCCCCATGGCGACGTACTTGGCCATATCACTCTTTTATCTAACAATTCTTGTAGCTGGCTCGCCAACTCTTTCATTTCTGCTGGTGCCATCCTATATGGGGCCTTTGAAACTGGTTCCGTGCCTGGAGCAAGGTTGATCTCGAACTCGATTTGTCGATCTGGTGGTAAGCCTGGTAGTTCGTCTGGAAACACGTTGGGAAACTCGTTAACTACGGGGATATCTTCTATGCTGGGATTGCCTTTTTCTGAATCCACTACATACGCTAGGAATGACTCACAACCTTTTCTAAGTAGCTTCTTAGCCTGAATGATTGTAAGAAATAGTTGTTCTTGCCTCTGCCCCTTAAATACTACCTTCTCTCCACTCTTCGTCTTTAAATACACGTTCTTGGTCTTACAATTAATCTGAGCATTATTCTCTCCTAACCAATCTATACCTAGAATTATATCAAACTCCCCCAACTTGAAGAGTATCACGTCGGCTGAAAACTTATATCCTGAAATATCGATCTCACACTTCGGACAGAATTGATTCACAGGAATCTTCTCTTGGTTCGCAATTACCACATTTACTACCTCACTCATAATCATTTTATCACATTGAAGCTTATCAACAAAAGATTCTGATATGAAAGATCTTGTTGCTCCTGAATCAATCAATACTTTAGCTTTGAAATTATTGAGTAAAAGTGTACCTGCTATCACCTCAGAATTCTGAACAGCATCCTTCATTTTCAGATCAAATGTCCTTGTTGTTGCTTGCGGGGTTGGTGCGGGTAGTGTAGGTAATGCCAATACCTCAGCTGGCACGCTCGCACTGGTACTTGCCACATTCATTAGAGCTTTGACTGGTCCGATTGCCTTACACTCCCTAGCCATGTGTCCGGTCTTCCCACACTTGTAGCACGTAACTCCTGGCTTCGGCATCTTGCACTCATTTGCCAAATGTCCCTTCTGACTGCACCTATAGTATGTCATGCTCAACTTATTACGCACTCCGGGGTGCCTTCTTCCACAGTGCTTGCATTCGGGTCTCTGGAACCTATTTTCTCCAACTTTTCCTTGGCTTGCCTGGTTGTTCCCTTTTGATTCTTGCCTTTTGCCCAAATTTCCCTTCTTTTAAAAATTTCCGCCCTTATGGAATCTGATCCTCTTTGCATTCCGATCTTGTGAACTTCCGGCTTCAGACTTTTCTCCATAAAATGGAACCTTCCTCTTCTTGTTATCCCTTTCCTTCCTTGATTGCGTCCCATTATTCTCAATCAGAGCAGCTTTCTGTACTACTCCCGCATAAGTTTCAAGCTCAAACATAGCCACTCTATCTCTGATCCAAGGCTCCAATCCTTGCTGAAATTTCTTCGCTTTTTCCTCCTCGGTGCTGGTATACTTTGTTACAAACCTTGACAACTCAGTGAACTTCTTATCATATTCCAATACAGTCATGCTCCCTTGCTTCAACTCAAGAAATTTAAGCTCCATCTGATTCTGCATGTACTTAGGGTAATACTTGTCCAAAAATAACTTCTTAAATCTCTCCCAAGAAACTTGTTGAATTGCTTCCATAGCTTTTACTGATTCCCACCAATAGATGACTTCACCCTTCAAGAAGTAAGTAGCATATGGCATCTTCTGATCGTCTCCTAACTGTACCAACTCAAAAGCCCTTTCCATTTCCTTAATCCATGTGTTAGCTATTACTGGATCAGTGGTATCATGGAATGCAGGTGGATTCACATTCTGAAAAGCTTTGAAAGTGACAACTTGTCTAGGCAGTACTGGTGGTTCAGGTGGTTGGTGTGGTTCACGGTTATCTTGGTTTTCAATTCGCTGTTGAAGGGTTAGTTGTTGTTGCAAAGCTTCCAGTAATCGAAAAATATTTGGGTCTGTGGTGGATGTGGTTGTAGGGTTCTTCTTTTTGGGAGGCATAATCCTGAAATAAGAGTTATGTCAAAACAGATATGAATGATTAAATTATTTTGAGGGTATTGCATGGCATTCTTATTTACTTATGAGGTCAAGTTTCAAATTAAGCAGATATGGCGATGCATATAAAAGCGTAAAATAACAGTTGAGAGCAAATGGAACAATAGAGCATGATTATTGAAATTTAAAGGTCACAATACATAGGATTAGGATAAAGTATGATTCTAGGAACAACAGGCTTAGTTAAAGGAAATAACAGAAATAACTGGGAATTCTACGGAGTCTGATAATACAACAACATGAAAAGGTAAATGGAAAGAACTAAGGCTCAACTCCATCTGAACGGGGCTTGGTAGTCTTTTCCTCTCGAAGCGTCTTCACAATGCTCTGGAGCTCATCCGCCACCATCTGAATAACATACTGGCTGGTGCGGTCTCGGTGCGCTGGCATCTCCTCAAGCTTAGTGTTGACGTACTGAACCAATGTCTCAAGTCTCGCAGTCATTTGCTCCTTGGGCTTCCCTTCATAGTTTCGGCTGTCGGGGTACACGTTCTTTAGTCGGTCTATCAGTCGGTCGTACTTACCCTGAAGCATGTCGAAGTCGCGCCTCAACTCAGCATACACGGAGAAAGCAATGGTGTCGTCCATCCCAGAGGATGACGAGGAATGCGCCCTTTGCTGACAAACTAAAAAAAGGAGTATTAATAATAAACTTACTTAACCTACTCTCTCGCATATTATCTATAACCTATACATATACCCTATAACCTATTTGGGCTATCCAGGGACTCTAAACCGTAGCTCTGATACCAAAACCTGTCACACCCCCAACTTAAACAGCAAAGTAAATGTAACTATTACATCATTTAAAAAATAAATAAACATAACTAAATCCAAGAACTTATATTTTAGGGTTTGGAACAGCCCAACACTACCATCTATTACAACTGATTTTAAATATCGAGTACTCACACAAAACTACTATCTCTTATTCTACCTGAGCTCGAACATAAGCATCAGCATCACAGGTCTTACGGGCGGTCTGCTTGAATCTAACCATAGCTGCTAGCTGTAATATCAGGGTAAAGTAAGGAGTGAGCCAAATGCTCAACAAGTGCTAATCAATACGATACAAAACATAAGTCGAGATATATATTAAAGAATGTCAATGAGAGGACATAACCAATGATATCGAGAGATAAAACTTTTGGGTGGTGGCATCATTTTGTTTGTATCAAAACAACTTCAAAATCATACTTTTAATCAAAATCATTTTATGACGCTACGGATTACAGCCGGTGATCAGCCGCGAAATAATCCCGAACCTCGATGGGTTCTACAACATTAATGGGAATCCCTAGGCAACTTTTAAGCCTAATATAAGTGTGGAAAGGACTCGCATCTCAGTCCAGATCCACTATTCAAGAAAACTTTTACCCCCCTTTGGGACTGAAAACCCACGTTTTATTTATTTCAAAAAATGATGCCGAATTATAACAAAATCTCTTTTAACAGAAACATTTTATCAAGGAATTATAGATCTACTCGAAACACGGGAAATATGGTACTAAATTTCAGGGCCATGATCCACAAAACTATACTCTATTAGGGTAACTGAATGGTTTTCATATATCAAAGTTTGGACAAGGGAATTTAGCGAGGCTATTGGATATTATGAAGGGTAACGCCAAACTGGGCTTAAAGCAATGGTTTCTCATCAAGGTTCAAGTGCTGGATCATCAAGAAGGTAAGCTTCATGAATACTAAGGGTGTTAAGGTATGAAGAAATGATCTTTAGCTCAGGATTTATCAGAATTGTCAAGCTTTAGGATAAGAAAGAGGGGTAATCAATGAGGAATCACTTTGATAAATATCTGGCTTTCAGGGTTCAAGGTAAGGTTCTATAGGGGTTCAAGTATCAGGATGAGATATCAATACTTAGGAATCATTAGCATGTTAATCAAGAGAATCAACCAAGAGTTGTAACTACCCTTTCTTTTATCATGGCATTCAAATTACTTTAAATTACTATCATGATAAGACTTTTGAACTACTTGCAATACGTACTCAAGGGTTCATGGCATTTCAAGGATAAACATAAGATACGCTTGACTTAAATATATATATATATATCAAAATGACTCAGGATAGTTGCATCGATATAAATGAACTATTTACAGTGAATACAAAAGACAGGTTGAATCACTTGCCTTGAGAAAGGCTGGTCTGGTCTGACTGGTAGGAGAAACTGGAAGCTTCACTCGACCTTTATGGAAAGTTTTCCCTCATCTCGAGATCCTACATAAATAATAATAATCCTCATTATAATATATCCTCACCAACTTAACCTATTTACAACCCGAATTCAAACACGGATGGCACTTAGGCCTATATGCACTTAATTTATATTCACCTTTAAATTATAATTGCACACACATAGACACATAATCACATATCATATATTAATACCAAATAACACCATATACACCATAATGCAACACTTGGCTTGGATGATCTCCACTCACAACTTAAGTCACTTGGTCGCTAAACTAGACAAAGTCTTCTAATTTTTGGCTTCCTAACTCGTTGTGCCTTTACTAAACTATCCAAGACCTATTGACCCTCACTTGGGCCTTTTGCTCTACTGACCTTATACTATCTTACAACTATGGTGGTCAACCTAAATCTCATTCCTAAGTGTTCTAAAACTATGTGATAAGTGTAAGTGCTCACTGGTGCAAATTTGAGAATGATATCTATGGTTTCTTGAGTGTATTAGACACTCTTAAACTACAAGTTTTCCTTCAAAACTTTTACACAAGACTCTCCTGACCTAAGGGCATCTCCCAAACTTAATGTGGCTCAAGGTCCTGGCTTGGGCCTTCTTGGGCCTAAGCTCAAAGTCCATGGTTCCCCTATTTTTTGGGCAGAAAACGCCCTGACTTGAATTAACTTGTGACACATGGTTCTAACTCATATCCTATGATCTATGGTTGGAAAAACTTCTCTGACACTCCCTCTAACTAAGGCCCAACAGGGCCTAATGAGGGCCTACCTATGACATGGTCAAATCTCCCTATTTCTAAGTTACAACAAAACTGTCCCCTGCTCGACAGATTTTCTTATTCTACTTGTGCACCTAACCAAATGACATGCAAACCTCCAACCAACACCTAAAACCTTTTATATACTCCCAATACTAACCTCTGGTGTCTTGGGCCTCAAAGTTCACATCAATGACATGGTCAAAACTCACTTTAAACCTCAGGGTACTGAACTGATTTTTCTGCAGAAACTATGACTCTCCTTTCTCTAAGGTTTTTACTTGACAAACTCAACCACCAACAACCCAATATCCAAAACAAGACTTAGACATGGTGATCTACTTAACTAACTCCCTTATACTCAAAATAATCTTGGTGGAGATCATCCTTGTCTAAGGTGCAATCATGGCAAAACAAAAAAACCACATTTCACAACTCACAAATCATCAAGTTTTTGAAACAACAAGTTATGCATTTTTATAAAAGATATACACGAATTATTACCATGTATCAAAAAGCAATAATTAATATTAACTCCTTATTCCTACTGAAATTAAAGCTTACTAATAAAATCCTTCCTAATGATCAAAATCTTTCAATATTTCAAGAGAAATCCACATGCATGCATAACTTCGAGTTTTGCAAACCAAAACAACATATTTTCTAAATATATTCTATCATAAAATTGACATGCAAGCCTAGCATAAGCTATACCTAGATGATCACTTAGCATGCAAAGAGTTTTATCAAATTTGCACTACAAGTTTCATGCCATTATCACATAAACATACAAAAATTGAACCAAGCAACAAGAATGATCTCTAGGACCATTCATTCGGCTCCCTTAAGGTCATGGCCGAATAAAATGGAAGGGAATGGCCATTTAACATCAAGAGTTTCTTTATCAAGACTTGGCACTTCACCATTCCTTGTAGTCCTCTCAAAAACAACCTTAAATTCACAAAAATCAAGGTTGTACTTTGAGTTTCAACTAAAACCTTAACATGCAACTTTAAAACTTAAACTTTTTACTCAAAACTCCTTGGAATATATGTGATCATGGTATGGGAAGTAACATTTACTTGTGTAGAAGGTGGAAACTTGGTGGAGGAATGAAGAAAATGGGGTGGGGGTTGGTTTCGGCTGAAAAACCGAGAGAAGGAGGGGGAGGGCCGAGAGTGATGGAGTGAGGAGGGTGGGAGGAGAAAGTGTGATGGTGAGTGGAGTGGATGATCATATCAATTGCTTGCTTTATGATTTTTGATTTGGCAAATGTGAGTGGGAATGAGAATTGACAAGACTATCCTTCCACTTATACTTGGTTCATTTTGCATGCAAGGGTAAAGAAGGAATTTGGCTAGAAAAATAAGAGTTAGTGGGGTTGAAATTGTCTCTTTAGCCCTTTGAATTTGAATAGAGAAGGATTTGCATGCAAGGACAACCATGTAATTTGCTAATTATGACAACTAACATTTATAAAGATTTATTTTTATAAAATAAAATACAAGTTCAAAAATTATAAAATTTATACCATAAAATAACTTGGATTTTTAGATATTTTATAAAACCACTTTTGAATTTTGTGAACAAAATAACTTTTAAAATGATATTTATTCAAGGTTTAAAATATTCCTTATAAATCAAAAATAAAAGAAATAAATAAACTTTTGCTTTGAAAAAAAATCATATACCACATAACGAAAATTTAAGACGCAGAAATTCTCATTCACACAAACATACAATAGTTGAATATATTGGCATTCGGCTTTAAAATTACACCAAATTTACAATTAATATTACACGAAAATGCCGGTTGTAACACATAAGGGTTACAAAAAGTCCAAAATTTTGGGGTTATTACAGAATAGGTTCTTGGTATTCTAAGCAGTGAATTCATATTATCCGGATAGTCGCGATATGCTGAGAAGTATCCCTCACGATGTAGAATAAATATGATTAATTAATTAATCATATTTAATGAATTAGAGAATTTATATAAATAATGATAAAATAGTTTTGTTATTATTTATTTCTACTACCGTCTTAATATTGAACCTACAGGGTCACACCATAAAAGAGAATGATTTAATGGTGGAGGAATTAATAATGGCTGATAATTATTTATTTATGAAATAAATAATTAATTGGTAAATTTAATAATTGATTAAATGAGATTTAATTGATTATAAATTAATTAAGAAAAGGTTCTTAATATTATTAATTAAGAATTTAATTTTTGGAAATTAAATCAAGTGAGAGAATTATTTCTAAAGAGTTTAGAAAAAGGATTAATAATTAAAAGGTGTTTTAATTATTAGTGAGAATAATAAAGGGTTAATAATAATAATATTTTATGGGAAAATTTTCAGCTGGAAATTTTGCCTATAAATATACTATTATAGACCCTATTTTTGCCTCAACCAAAAAGATTTAAAAAACCCTAATTCTCTCCATCTCCTCCTCCTTCATTACATCATTTTCTTGGTGGATACCGGTGGAGTGCTTCACACTTGAGGAGCAGCTGCTAAGGATCTCCGTTCATCGTTTTTAGATCGCCATTAAAGACCTCCATCTTTCCATTAACGTAAAGCTTCTTAAGGTAAACATACTGAACTACGAATTAAATATTATTTTTCGCATGGATCCTGCGGAGGGTTTCGGTTTTTTTTAAGATTTAAATTTACGTTTTCGCTGCGTTTATGTGCTAAAAACCCTTCACTTATGACTCCGCTTACTTTATTTAATGAATATTATTTTGAATATTTTATTCGAGGACTTATGAATCCGCTTATTTTATTAAATAATATTCTTTATTTTATTAAAGAATAATGTTTCGATAATCAAACTTATTTTCGATTATTCAAATAAAGATCGTGTTTTCGTATAAGTATATCTTTGGTTATTTATTATTCATTTCAAGTATGAGTTGTAAAACTTCTACTTCAATTATTTTTATAAAGATTATCCTTTATGGGAATATTATTTAAATAATAATATTCAGATATCCTCCAACATATCTGGACTGATTTATTTTATTAAATCAACATTACTCCAAACATTCTCAAAAATGTTTTCGAATCTTCAAAATGATTTTAAAAAGTTAGAGCGGATCCTAAAACTCGTTTTTAAATTTAAGATCTTCCTTTCGAAGGGGACTTGAATACTTGCTCAAAAATCTTAGGGATCCGGCTCTATGGTGTATTTTATATTCGCAACGTGGTTGCTGTTTTGAGAAAACAATTTGATTACTTGCCCAATTTTCGGGAAGTAAGTCCATCTAATTGAGTCGGCATAAGCGACATGCCGGGGTACGGTCTATGAAGGTGTAAGAGGCTGGGTGACAGTCCATCCACGCGTGAGTGGCCGTGTAACGGTCTAGCGCGAGGTCCTAATGCGGCCAGGGTGATGACCGGCGAGGAATTCATCCATCTACATTAGAAAAGGTTACTTATTGGTATCTTTGCCTGATCAGCAAGATATCAGGTTTATGCCAAGGTTTTCTTCTTTCAAAATTCATTGGATATTGCAACTGTTTATAATTTTCATAATAGAGGTTTTCAAGGAGTGTATGAAATGTATATATATAGGTGTATATATATATCGGGACTTAATGAAGTATCTCATAACTTCATTATTTATAATGATATTTCAAAGATTGAATCTATTCAAGTCTTTTCTTGTAGTCTCATATATGTGATGAACTTTTGAAACTGATTATACCTTGAACGGTGGTAGTTCAAGTAGTATTCGGAAAAGATATAAGTATATTGGAGTATCTTGTAACTTCATCTTTTCAACTTATATCTGGTTAATGATTATCTTATGCATGACAAATATTTTCACAAAAATGTCGAGACAAGGTTAGATATATGAGATCACCATGCAATGATATTTTTATACAGTTATAAACTGGAACTCTTTGTATATTATACATGGAAGAGGACTTCCAAGATTTTGAAAAGTATATGTACATATATACTAAATATTTTGCGACTTGGTCGCGTTAAGATATCAAACTTGGTTCATATCTGCTTGACCAAGACTTTCATGAGTATTATGATGAGAATGCTCATATATTGTTAATCATTATACATATTATATTGGTGGGCTTGTTGCTCACCCTTGCTTTCTTCTTTCATCACATAACAACAGATAGAAAAAATGAACATGACTAAGCTCCCAATTCGCAAGCGGATAGGAAATGTTCCGCAGTTTCCTGTAGGCGTTGATGACGCTGTAGCTGAGGTAGGAACTACCAATAGGCCAGGCTTTCAACTTTTGATGTACCAGACTTATGTATATTATGAATTGTAATAATGGCAAGGAATATGTAAATTATTCAGAAACCCTTTTAAGGTGTAATGGTTTATAATTGTGGAATAAAATGACTTGTGTTATTTTTGGTATTCATCTCTGAGACTATAACTTGTGGTGTGTGTGTATATTGTAGGGTCACAGTACGCAGTAGTTGGTTGTTTATAAAGATTGAGTGTTATTAAGGGAAATGGAACTCGTGACAACCCGGATCCCCGACCCCGGATTTGGGGGTGTTACAGTTCTTTCTGAGCATCTAACAAAGGCTGGTGAGATGTTTGCCAATGATGATTTCAAGACACATCTTAGAGTTACAGCACTGAGTACAAGGCACCTTCAAGGTCAACACTCAGCAACTCACGCCCAGCTGGACAAAATTTTAAATACATTGCTAGAGGATGCAGAGAAGATCAAAGTAGAGAAGCAGAGGTTTTTCAACCCTAACTTTGACCGTTTAGCAAATATTGAAAAGTCTCAAGACAAGCACCAAGCTCAAATTTCTCAAATTTTACAAAATCAAGCTGCTCAACAAGTTCAGCTTAATGAACTTCAAAATTCTGTGGAATTGCTTGTCTCCCTGCTTCTTCCTGATGATTCCAAAAAGGGGCAGAAAGTAATTAAGTCCAAATGCAAGTCTACTACATCACAGAAAGAAAAAGATGATGAAAATGAAGATCAGGGAAACTCTGAAACGGGTGGAGGTCAAAAAAAAAGCAAAGGCTCCTCATTATAGAAAGACAAAACTACAAGTCAGAGGCTAAGTTCTGATGCTGGCAAGAAATCAAGCTCAGGTAAACAAGTTCTAGTCAATCCTAAAGATCTTGATGAAGAGATCTCAAAGAAGCTATTTCTTAAAGAAAATCCAGGGATGGATCTTGAAATGCTGGAAGAAGAAGAAGCTAGACTGAAAGCTGCAATTGATAAGTCACAATCTAAGTCTAAAATCTCTGCAACAGCAAAGAAACCTCCACAAGCTAAAGGCATTGTGATTAAAGAAAGAACAAGTGATGAGGCATCTAAAGCCAAATCACAAGTGGAGTATGATCCAAAGTTTAAGGGCAAAGGTAAAGTTGATGAACCTGTAAGGGTTTACATGCCAACTATAGATGAACAAATAGATGTTGATGAAGATACTGATATGATTTTGAAGAACAAGAAAGATTCTCAAACAACCTCTGATAGAGCTCAAGTTGTTCAAATTCAGGAGTTAGTAAATTCAGATGCTACAAGGAAGCAAGCAACCTCTGACACAGCTCAAGTTAGCTTGACATCAGAAGATAAGGGAATAACCTCTAACATTGCTCATGTTAAACCTTCAACTACTCTAACAGGATTCACCCAAGCTAAACAATCTGCTCAAACTCTGAAGAGTACATCAAGAGGTTTTCAGAGTAGATTGCTTCTAGGAAAGGAGGCAAGAGATAAAACTGGTTTGGGAAATGCTGATGAAAGAAGAGTAAGCAATACAATTCTAGATCCTACATCTTTGTCTGAACCAGGAATAGGCACAACTCCTGAAAGATTAGATCAATTGGAGTCTGTACAGATGGTTTACCACTCTGCACTGAAAGAACAGGTTATGTTATATTTCATGATAGATGGGAGGGTATTCCAGATTAGGAAGGATGCTATTAACTTGAAGTACTATGAAGAATTGGAACATGTGTTATATTTGCTTCAAGTAAAGAACAAGTCCACAGATGATGCTACCAAATTCTTAAGGTCTAATATTGAGAGACAGAAGAAACTTTACAGGATAAAGTCTGATAGCTCATACTATCCTAAGTACAGAGCTCATGATGGAAAAATTGTTGAAATGAAGCCTAACACTGCAAAGATTGTTACTACCTTTCTGGGTTATAGGGCTGTTGAATTCAACATAGAATCAGACAAAGCCAATTATATCAGACTTAATGGGGATATAAGAAAGGCAAAGATCAATGATCTCAGAGCTGTTATCTTTCAGACAAGTGAAGATACAGCTGAACTAAAAGAAGCCAAAAGGAGGATGTTGAATGAACTTGCATATGTTGAGAGATGTCTTTTGAAGAATTATCTCAGGACAACTCCTGATGTTAAAGAGATCACATAATGAAGCCAAGTCAGGGACTGTAACTGCTAAATTCTGAAGAACATACAGGCTAAAGCTGATATCAGACTGTAAGGGTGGTAAAAGCTACAAGTATTGTAAGTTGTAGTTTCTTAGTCAAATTCTCATGTGCATTTGTACTTAATGTTTTTGACATCATCAAATATATATTAAACTTGTATATTATGCTAATTTACAAGTTGGGGGAGATTGTTAGATATATTTGAGATGTCATGTCTAATGTGTTTCATGTTTAGTTTACAGATCTTAACAAACAGGAAATATCAGTACTTACTGAAATCAGCACTTACTGGAAGTCAGAACTTAAGGATATCAGTACTTAAATTATCAGGAGATAATTATCAGAAGATGGATATCAGAACTTAAGTGCGGGAGGATGAACAGTTAAGGAAAGGCTGATTGAAAGGAAAGAATATCAAGACTAAATAAAGAAGAGATATGCATAGAGAAGATTTCTATGGAAGATAGAAGACTTGGAAAAGAAGATATCTAATTGATATATTTTAGGATACAGAATCATATTCAATATCAATTAGTGATTATCTTGTAACTGTGTAGTATATAAACACAGACATAGGGTTTACACTATATGTGTTATCATAATCGAAGTTATTATTTATTGTAACCGTAGCAGCTCTCGTGATAATCTGTTCATCACTGAGAGAGGACAGTTCTATATTGTAACAGAGTTTAATAAAGTTTGTTTTCTGTTACTTGAGTTCTTTAATTCGATTTGATTGTGATAAACACTATATTCAACCTCTATCTATAGTGTGTGTGACCTAACATAAATAAACTATATGTATTGCTCTATATTATTACTGAGTTCACTATTAACTTACAATTAACTTACTCAATTTAAAAAGATAAAAAATGCATAATTGAAGTCAGAATGACTTGCAACCATAATATACAATAATGTAAAATTTACATTATAATTAATATTAAAGTTGATTTTAATGAAAAATATTAGTTTTTGAAATTCAAAGTATGTATGGGAAAATGTTAGTTTTTTATTTACACTGCTATTAAGAAAGTAAGATTAAGTTATATGTATATGTGTGTGTTAGCATGTAAATTATTGTATGTTATATCTCTTAGTAAATGATGATGGTTTCAATTATTTATATGCTAAATATCTGATTTGTGTACATGTATTATCATTATTAACATCTAGCGAGACAATTGATTACTTAAATAACATGCATTTATAATTATTCAAAATTTAAAATTGTGTAATAAATAAATTGCTATAATTTATATATGGTATTCATATTATCACTAACAAACAATTCATATCTATTTTTTACGCAACCGGGTATCAATCATGGTTGTAACATAAAAATGAATTATATATTTTTAAGACTTATTATTGATATTCATGATTTTTTCAAGAATTCAAAAGAAAAATTGTAATTATATCGTTATTTAAACCATTTTTAACTTTCTTTCATTACGACTCTAATATTTCTTCATACAATAATTTGATAACATTTTATACTATTCTCCTAAAATTAAAAAAATTCAGCTCGATAAATTTTTATAAATATCAGTTGAACTGGTTAATTCCTTCAAATTATTGAACAATATATGTTTTTTTCCTTAAATTATTTATAAAATGCATTGAATCAAATGCTACAATACAGTATAGATATAACTTTTATTTGAATAATTCAAAATATTAAAATAATTCAAAATATTTGTATAATATTATCTTGATCAATAAATATTGCTGATAAAAAAGAATTCTTTTTTAAAAGCTAGTTGTTTTAAAGTGAAAAATAAAAAATAAATCGATTTAATATATCATCGTAGTTTTAACAAATCTCATGAGATCTCATTTCAAATTTCAAATATTCTTAAAATCGGGACAAATCCCAAAAATAATAAGACGTTATCAGTGAAGTTAGTAATTTTAATATAAATAATCAATTGACTTGATACTATAAAGATCTCAAACACAATAATTTATGTTAACATAAGATATTAAAAAATTTCACATTATTGGTAAGATAGTTTCGCCGAACTTGTAATTTAAATTTACTAAACGTAGAATGTGACGATGTTTTTCGGCCGGGTCATGTAGTCAAATTTCGAGTATTTTTTGAATAATGGGCCAAGTTCTAAAATGCATTGACTCATTATAATTCGAACTTATCTAAATATGTAATATCAATATTGATTATTTATATATAAGCTATTCTATTTTTAATGTTTTTTCTAAAATTATATATGTACATTTTAATTACTTTTTATAATAAAAAATATGTTAAAAATATAAGAGATATATTTTCAAACTAAAAATGATTAATAAATAAGATAATAATCAATTTATGTACTATGCCTAATTTTATATCTGGAATTCAATTTTTTAAAACTAACTGTACAAATATTCAACTAACTATCCTTTTTTTGCGGAATTCAAGTAAGTATCTTTAAAGTTAAATAAAATATTCATTTAGAACACTTACATATTATGTGTATGATAAAAAGCACATGTGACAATATGGTGTAGTGGTAAGAGGTTGTTTAGTTGAATGAAATAACTTAAGTTTGATTCCCACGAACCACATCTTTTATATATATATTAAAAACATGGGTAATTTAGTCTTTTTAATGAGACTTTTTAATCTCATGAAATTATACTCTTGTTCTCCTATTATATATAGAAGAGGAGAGATAGATAATTGATAGATTAGTTCAAAATTTGAATCTTATCAACAATCGAAGTAATTCTAATTTAAAATATTCTAACTAAAACACAATACCTATTTTATTGGGCCGTGTATATATTTTTCAGGACCTATTTAATGGATTATTTTATGAAGTTATTTATTTTAAAACCTATTTATTATAATAGCTATTATAATATAGTGAAATATATATTCGGTTATACTTATTATGACATACTTACTCTTTTAACAAATATATGATTGATAAAATAATAAAATAACTATTATCTTAAATAAACGTGGCTTGTGACTTCCATTGCACTTTGGAAGGGCATCGGTCTAAGGTCACCCAAGTGGTGGAGCCTACGTCATAATTTGTGCCATGTGGAGCTTGCGTCGAACTTAGCAAAAAAAAATGTGCATCGCACGGGTTTTAGACAAGTAAATTATAATAATCGGAATGGGGTTGTTATTCCCTAACAATACAACAATAGAATTACAGAAGGGGGAGGTTGAATGAAATTCTGGTTACTTTTTACTTTTCTGAAAAATTCTTTCTGGAATATACAACTGTGTTTGTGAATATGCAAAAATGCAAACAAGAATTTAAAAGTATTCAACTAACACAAAGTAAATAAAGACAAGTTTAAAAACTTTCTGGTGAATTTGTCTTTCCACCATAGATGTATATATTGAAGAAATCTCTGTGATGCAAAATGCACACAACTGCTTACAAGTGAATCATACAACTTAGAACTTGAGAGTATTTCTAGAGATACATCTTGCTTTCTACTTATTGTTCTAGTTGGCTAAGTTCTAAGATACTTGCTACACTTGGTTTATATATCACCAAGATTACATGTATAATAGGATATAAACAATATTCCTATCATCTAGGTTCAATCACATATTTCTTCATTTCTCTGTCCAATGCAATCCAAGTAAGATACAACATCTTTAAATGAGCTTGTCTTGCAAGGAGATGGAAATGCTTCATTTTCTTCTAAAACCTGCAATCAGGCTGCCACATTCTTTTTGTGCACTATCAACTCATGTGACTCTGTCAGAATCTGTCAAGTCACTATCAACTGCTATCTTTGTTGATTATCCGTTGACGCTTCATTGGTGTTATCCGTTGACACTATATTGGTGTCATGCATTGAAACTTTCTTGATAGAATTCTTTGACAACTTTAACTGATATTCGTTGAAGGCTTGACTTATCCGTTGAAGGCATATTGAGTTATCCGTTGAAGCTTGTAGAGTTATCTGTTTAAGCTTTCTACATTAGCAGTTGAAGTTGTTTCCATAGCAGTTGATACTCTTTCACTTATACAAAATTACAAGGTATTTTATATTTACAATTAACCCACCTATTTTGTATATCTTGCTAGTAGTCAACATGACTTAGAAACTACTAAAACTCTCAAACCCCTTAGTTATTATAGGGTACAGAATGTGCTACATACTTACTTACATAAGTTACTCCTTCAACGGATAAATAACTATGGTTATCCATTGAAGCTACAAAGAAATACTAAATAAATCTACTTAAGGTATTTTGGTGAATTATCATCAAGACTACAACATATTTATAACAATCTCCCCCATTTATGTCTAATGGAATTATAGGCATAAATTCATGTTGACTTGATGATAACAAAATACCCTACAAAGATAATACAATAAAAAGTACATAAATTGCAAAGTGTTGCATTAAAATTGAACTGTACAAGGTAAGTTGAAAGAAGTTTACATGCCATTTTCAAGGTGCTCCTCTAGACCGAGCAGATGATTTCCTTTTCCTTGATTCCCTTGTTTTCTTCCCCAATTTCTCATTATTTTTCTCAATCTGGAGTTGGAGTTGTCTGTAAAATTTAGCTTTATCTTCTTCATTGATATCCAGCATCTCCTGCATTTCCTTGAGAGTTTCATTACTTGATATTTTAAGTTGGTCTTCAAGTCTGAAAAATCTTCTGACATACTTTTCATCCCTAAACTCCATAATCCAGTAGGGTTTCATGTGCACTCTTTTTCCAGTATTTGGAATAGTTAGAACCCTTGGTAGTGCACTAGGATCTCTCCAGCTTTGTCTGATTTGACTTATCTTTTTGAGTATTTCTGACTTAGCAACATTGATGAATCCAAAGTCCTTCTTCATTGCAGAAAATACTTTAACCAAGACACTGTAGCTTTCATTGAAAATCCTGTAGAGAAGCCATGTTATCTCATTACCCCCTTTGTATTTGAAGACCAATCTTTCTGGAAGTCTGTAATTGGCATCAATTCCTCTCACTTCATCCAGTTCTTCCAAAAAGAGTTCAATGTTAGAAAATTCTTTGATGTCACAGATGTAGAGTTGATCATCCTTGTTGATAGTAGGCTTGGGTTGGAGGCAAGGTTGGCTTGGTTCCCCTATTTTTCTTTCTTGGGTTTCTCTTCTTTGTTGACAATGGAATGTTTAGATTAGGAATTAGTAAACTCTCCTAATCTATAGGTTCATCCTTAGGCATTATAGGTTCACCATTAAAGTTGACCTCAGGATTGACCTTGATTTTAGCTATTTCCATAGTGGGCACAGTTGGTTTACTTGTAGGCATAGACTGAGATGGTTCACTTTCCTTTTCTGAAACATTTTTTGGTCTCTTGGCTTTCACCTTTACCCATTTTCTAGTTGCCCACTCAAGCTTTTCTTCATTCTCATCAGCCATTTTTTGTTCAGTTTTAGTAGCAGGCTTCTCATTCTTCTTTTGAGCCTGCTTTTTCTTTGGCTTTGGCAATGGCTTGATTCTCATGTCATCCTCTTTCTTTGCTTCTACACACAGAGGATGCCCACTCATAACACAGATCATTTGTCCATGTCTGTAGATTCTTGCAATTATGTTCCTCAAAGCTGTATTCTTAGTTATTTTGTAGCTAGCAAATGTTTTTCCAAGAAGTTTCTTCTCATCGGGCATGGGAGGTGAATAATCCAGCAGCATTGGGTGTTTGTTTGAAAACCGAAAAGCTGAAGGTTTAGGCTTAAGCACCACAATGGGATTGAGTTCATTTGATATTGAAGTTTCTCCCTTTGCACCTTTCTCCAGCTTCATTTCTTCTAAAGTTAGTGGCCTCAACTGTGTGATGTGTTTCACAAATTTTGATTGTCTTGCAGTTGAGCCAAAAACTTGAGCAATCATTTCATCAATTTTCTTCTTCTTTTCTTTGAGCTCCAACTCAGCTGCAACTAGATTGATGAGATCTATGATGTCCAACTCCCTTTTAACTGATGGCTTTGGCATAGTAATAGATGGAATTATTACTTTTTGTTATCATCAAGTAAAAGAGTAGAAGTTGAAGTTTGTGCAGCCACCAGTTGTTGGTGCAACTGAGTGTGAGTTTCTTGATTTTTAAGTATCTTAGCCACTGAGTTTTCAACATTAGACAGTTTAGAACGCAATGCCTCAACTTTTCTAGATAAATCACTCTCCTTCCTGAGCTTTTGTTGAATTTCTCTCATTATAGCTGCAGGAAGCTTCTCATCCAACCTTGTGTACATGTCCTTCTTTACTTCATCAATTGAGAGTTTGAGACCATCCAAATCTAGATCCTGTTTGAGTTTTTGAATTCTGTGAAGTTGAAGGGACTCTAGATGAGCTTGAATAAGTGACCTTGTACCAGCATTGGTAGTGGCTGCTAGAGTTATTTGAGTTTGATTGATTAGCTTGAAAAGTGTGAAGGTGAAGTGATGAGAGCTACACTCCTTGCTAAACATCCATTCAACATTCTCTGTTGTAGAAATAGGGCCTACATCTCCCCCTATGTTCATGTCAGCATCTTCACCAAAATCTTCATCAAACTCATCATCATCATCTCCAATATTGAATCAACATCAGTTGTAGGAGGCAGTAAAGATATTGAATCTTTGGCCCTTTGCATTGATTCAGTTGTGTGAAATAAATTCAATTTTCTTTATGCCTTCTCATTGCCCTGAGCAGCCAAAGTTTGATAGGCTGTAATAGGGTGAGTAAATGTCTCAGCATCCAAGGAAATAGAATCTATTATAGCTCTGTGTTCTTGCTGATATAGTCTTTCCTTTTCAGCATCACTGACATCCATTGACTCACTAGCAATGGTTGTCACCCTCATTCCTCCTGTACCTGCATTTCTCTCATTTTCTCTATATTCTTACATCAGGGGCTCCCCCTGTCTCACCGCCCTCACACCCTCACCCTACTAAGGTAGAACTCCCTTCACTCATTTTTGCCATACTGGAAGAAATAGTATGCATTATAGTACTCTCATCCTCTACTTTTGCCTAGGAGCAACCCAGGCTCTCACTCAGTCCACTCTCTTTCCTCAATCCTAGAAGTGATTGAACAACTACTAAGTCATATGAACTTGTAATAGATTTTGAAATGTCAAGTTGTGCAGTGACTGTCAACGGATGTGAAATAGCCGTTGAAGATGTAGTTGTGACTATCAATGGATAACTGTTGTGAAGCATATCCGTTGAAGGACAATCACTTATCACGAATTATGGATATCCATTGATGAAGAAGAAATAAGAGAAATAGGAGTTGAAACTATTGTTGAGTCTGTGGAGATTGATTTTAAGTTTTGGTGCACAGATCCTTCAACAGTTTGAGAAAGAAATGGCAAGTGATCCACCAAATCATCAATTAGATGATGATCACTTGTTTGAGTATTGGGCTCCTCCATGAGTTTAAGAGATGGAGAATCAGGAATTGATGTAGAAATTATGTCTACATCCAGAGAGATGGTTGGAGAGTTTTGTGTTTGAGGTGTATCAATTGTTAGAGAGTGGGACTGTGACTTCACATTTACTGTAGCCACATCAAGCTGAATTTGAGAAGGTGCAGATACCTCTTGGACTTGGGTTTACACTATGTGTGCACCCTATGACTCCCATATAGGTTTAGATTTCTTCTTTCTGATATAAGTTTGAGCAAGGTTTTTAGTGTCCCTACCCCTTTTGTTTTGTGCTCTTGGTTGAGAGCTTGTTTCAATAGTTATATCATTTTGGGAGGATGCAACTAGGGATGTGCTAATCTCCTTTTGTACAACTATAGTCTTTTGGGAGACTGCAGTGTGGCTAGCTTAAGTTGCACTGACCTCACTCTCCTTATTCTTGGGGCTTCTTTGATTTTCACCCCTTCCCTCACCTTTCTCGTCACCCTGTTCACTCCCCTCAGGTGCTATAACACCCCCAAATCTGGGGTCGGGGATCCGGGTTGTCACGAGTTCCATTTCCATTAATAACACCCAATCTTAATAAATAATCAACTACTCTGTACTGTGACCCCACAATAAACACACACACCACAAGTTATAGTCTCAGAGATGAATACCCAAAAAAATAACACAATTCATTTTATTCCACAATTATAAGCCATTACACCTCAAAAGGGTTTCTGAATAAATTTACATTTCTTTGCCATTATTACAATTCATAAATATACATAATCCGGTACATCAAAAGTAGAAAGCCTAGCCTATTGGTAGTTCCTACCTCAGCTACAGCGACATCAACGCCTATAGGAAACTGCGGAACGTTTTCCTATCCGCTCGCGAATTGGGAGCTTGGTCCTGTTCATCTTGTCTATCTGATGTTGTGTGATGAAAGAAGAAAGAAAGGGTGCGAAACAAGACCACCAAAATAATATGTATAATGATTTACAATATATGAGCATTCTCACAGTACTCATGAAAGTTTTGGTCAAGAAGAAATGAACCAAGCTGATATCTTAACGCGACCAAGTCACAAAATATTCAGTATATATATACATATATACTTTTCACAATCTTTGAAATCCTCTGACATGTATAATATACACAGAGTTCCCGTTTATAACTGTATAAAATATCGTTGCAAGGTGATCTCATATATCTAACCTTGTCTCAACGTTTTTCCGAAAATCTTTGACATGCACAAGATAATCATTTACTAGATATAAGTTTAAAAGATGAAGTTACAAGATACTCCAATATACTTATATCCGAATACTACTTGAACTACCACCGTTCAAGGTATAATGAGCTTTCAACAGTTCATCACATAGATGAGACTACAAGACAAGATTTGAATAGATTAAATCTTTGAAGTATTATTGAATGAAATGAAGTTATGATATACTTCATTAAGTCCCGATATATATATCCACATATATATCTCTTTATACATTTCCTGAAAACCTCTGTCATGTAAAGTATGAACAGAGTTTGTAACATCCAATGAATTTTTGGAAAGGAAAAGAATTGTGGCATAAACCCAGTATCTTACTGATCAGGCAAAGATACCAATAAGTAACCTTTTCTACTATAGATGGATGAATTCCTCGCCGGTCATCACCCTGGCCGCATTCGGACCTCGCGCTAGACCGTTACCTGGCCACTCATGCGTGGATGGACTGTCACACAGCCTCTTACACCTTCATAGACCGTACCCCGTCCTGTCGCTTATGCCGACTCAATCAGATGGACTTACTTCCCGAACATTGGGCAAGTAATCAAATTATTGTCTCAAAACAGCAACCACGTTGCGAATATAAAATACACCATAGAGCCGGATCCCTAAGATTTTTGAGCGAGTATTCAAGTCCCCTTCTAAAGGAAGATCTTAAATTTGAAAACGAGTTTTGGGATCCGCTCTAACTTTTAAAATCATTTTGAAGACTCGAAAATATTTTTAAGAATGTTTGGAGTAATGCTGATTTAATGAAATAAATCAGTCCCAATATATTAGAAAATATCTGAATATTATTATTTAAATAATATTCCCATAAGGATAATCCTTATAAAAATAATTGAAGTAAAAGTTTTAAAAACTTATACTTGAAATGAATAATAAATAACCAAAGATATACTTATACGAAAGTACGATCTTTATTTGAATAATCGAAAATAAGTTTGATTATCGAAACATTATTCTTTAATAAAATAAAGATTATAATTTAATAAATAAGCGGAGTCATAAGTCCTCAAATGAATATTCAAAATAATATTCATTAAATAAAATAAACGGAGTCTTAAATCCTCGAATGAATATTCATAATAATATTCATTAAATAAAATAAACCGAGTCATAAGTTCTCGAATGAATATTCAAAGTAATATTCATTAAATAAAATAAAGTTATCGAATAAACCTTATTCGATTAATAGTTTTGAAAACTATATCAATATATATATAAATATATATATATATATATAATATACTCGGGAACATCGACTCCCGGTTTTAGAAAATGTTCACCTTGGGGTCCCCTATACTAAGGGTATACGCAAATACTGCTTATCTCTAGCTTAGGTATTATGCAACTGAATCAACATATATATGTATCAAGATTACGAAACAGGCATGCATATATACCATATCACATGCTCCAATATATCGCAAGAATTTGCTAATTAACCATCATGCATCCATCACAAGATAATGCATATACATATGTATACATCACAACAACAGTATAACGGGTAGAAAACTTGCCTGAGTGCTCCCAGATAGACTTAAGCTTAGAGTGGGTCCGATAACCTATGAACAATAACATAAGTCGGAATTAAACCCCGGTCGCTTAAGAAACTAGACTTTAACTATTTAGAGTCTAACGTTCGCTTTCGCGCTTAACGATTCACTTAAGTCGCTCGAGTACCCTCGGCTCCACCATTTTTAATAAATTAACCATTAAGGGTTTTAAGGCGATTCTTGGCGATTCTTTCGCGAGTACCTTACCAACTGCCTAATCCACTTTACATAAATGTTTCATACCCCAATTAGTCATTTAAGGTCCTTAACCAAGGTTTCAAAGTAAGGCCAGGGGTAATGGTTCGGTCGCGAAACGCCGTTACTTAAAACGGTCGTTTCTCCTAAACCGTACATCGGATTCAAGCGTACCACATATCAAAACGAAGATCGTAACATGAACTATCTAAACATGGCAATGGTCAAAACCTAACAGTGAGTTCAAGGGTTCTGATGTTAAGAACAAAAACAGTCTGCGGTAAATCGGGCATTACGACGGCTATGTTTACGCGATTTCCCAAAATTTTACCAAACCAATTTAACACCAAACCATCACCAATCAATCCCAATACAACCATATGACAATATCACTCATCAACCACTTTAAAACATTTAAACCAAGCCCAAATCATACCATGAATCATCAAGAACAACTAGTGCTAATCTTAACTCCCAAAATTAACAAAAACACTTAACAACTAAGATCTCAATATGACAAAACAACTACTACACTTAACCTATCATTCCATCATCATAATCATTTATACCAAACAACTTAATGCTAAGATAATTTAGAGTTATACCTTCCTTGAAGCTTTTAATCAATGAAAGATCCTTGGAATGCCCATGGAAGCCTTGATCTATGCTTAAGCTACCTTGAACTTTCATAAAAAATTAAGAAAACCAAAGTTATTTCTTGAAGGTTACTATTCACCATCTTCTTCCTTGATTTATTGGAAGAAATTGTGAAGGAATTAGAAGCTTAAACTTATATGATATCCATATCTATGTACAAGGAACCTTAGATAATTACCTCACTAATTAACAAGGCTTGGATCTTGAATTTTGGAATTTTCTTCTTTGAAAAAGAAGAAAAGCCGAGAGCTCTTCTTGAAAATGGGAGTGTTTTGTGTTTTTTTTTTATTTGTTTGCTTGGTTGCTAGCTTTTGTTTTTTATTAATTACCTATTTACCCATGAAAAATGGTGTGGTTATTAATCAACCACACCTCCTTCCCTTATGTCATGCTTAGGTCATCATGTGATGTCACCTTGTTACACTTGTCTTCCTCTTGTTGGTGTGATGACATCATCATCCACTAACCCCTTGATTAACTCCTAATTACTTGGCTAATGACCGCTGATCTGTTATGCGGTTCGCTTAACTTTCGTTTTTGTTTATTGTTTGAGGGATCATACCCGGGATCTTATTACTTGGGTTTCCTTAACCTTTCTCAATACATTATATTCCTTTTATGATCCTCTCTTATAATCCTTGAATTTAAATCCTTTTTATCCTATTACCTTATACTCAATTCTTTCGGTATCTGGTGGATTTTCGGGAAAAATCAAAGTGTTCGGATTTGGATTCTGACGATCTTTACATACACTTATATACCACATAGAGTACTAATAATATCCCAGAAGATCAGTAAAAGATCCCCTACATAGTGTGGCATGAAAAGTTTTCTTATTCAGCATAATCAGCAAAATCACTATTTATAAGGGTTTCAAAAATTCCAAAATTTGGGGTTATTACAGGTGCCTTGGTGGTTTTTACAAATAGTGTCTTTTGAGAGACACTAGAGGTGGTTTTCTTTAGCTTGGATTTTGAAATTTTTGGTTTAGTGGCTTTGGTAGGAATCTGTTTGGTCACTGTCACAGATTTTATAGCCACTATTGAAGGCAAAAAAATTGGAATTTGGGAAAAGATGGGAATAAAAGTATTTACCTCACTTACCTGAGGTGCAACAGTGATGGGAAGATAGTTGAGGAGCACCTCGCTGTCAAGAATGTTCTTGATAAGATCTGAAAGAACTCTCTTTTCTTGAACCCAATAATCCAACTTGTTGTTTGGGTTCTCAATTGGAAAATCCTTGGAAACATGGTTAGCTAGCATCATAAGAAATCTAACATAGTACAAAAACCTTTTGAATATCCTATAGTTTGTACCCTATCTCTAGCATGACATAGTTGCTAAAATCAACGTACTTATCAGATAATAACATATAGAGCATGTTAAGCAATGTAGAAGTAATTGCATCAAAATTGCTAATCTTACCAGAAAATACTTTAATAAAAGCATTACACAGATAACTCCACTCTTTCCTAAGTCCCTTTCTCTTAATACTACCTAGACTAGTAGTGTATAGAAAATAACACATGGACTTAAGCATGTTAATCACATCAGTGTCAGTGTGTGGAGCAGTTGTGATATTTTCAGGTAATTTGAAATAAGATTGGACAACATCTGAATTAACACGGTAATTGTTACCTTTGATAGTAAAGGTAAGAGTCATGTCCTTTGAATCAACGATAGCAATAGTCCAAATTTCTTCTACTACTTCACAATAGATGACTGGTGCTTCGAGCATGGAATACTTGAGCTTGCAGTTGCTAATGAACTCCATCATTTTGTGATACTCTTCATGAGTAACACTCTTATCCACCAGTGCAAAAAAAAATTTCTTCTCAAATACATATCTTGTCTGAGACATAATCTTCACAATGGTGCCATTTTTTATAGGTTTGCAGTTACAGAGAGAAAGAGGGTTTTGAAGACGAAAGAGAGTAAAATTTGCTTTGTGAATTTAGAGAAAGATAAAAGTGAGATCTGAAAATGAAATTGGCTTTTATACTTTCTCATAATAAGATACACAAATGATTAAAAATAAAATTAAATAACCAATGATAATTGCCAAAAAATAACCATTTAAAAAAAAGTAAACTATAGAAATTCTAAAATTATCCATCAACATATACACACAGACTGTAAGTATATATCAAAAGATGATACTTTAAAATCAACGGCTATAATTGATCAACAGATATCGAACACACCATTATCCGTTGAAGGACAATGCATTTAGAAATATTTTTGACTTTCAGCGGATAATCCTTATCCGTTGAAGGAGTAATTTTGACTTAGCCAAAATTTCACTTCTCCAAGAAAATCAAAGGTATTTCTGGATGCATTACAAATTGTATAGAGAACAAAAATAGTAAATTAAGAGTAGTTTAGCATACCTAACTCACTTACCAACCTAGTAAAAGTTGATTCATCAAGTGGCTTGGTAAAGATGTCTGCAAGTTGCTGCTCACTTTGAATAAAATGAAGTTCCACAGTACCATTCATCACATGCTCTCTTATAAAATGATACTTGATGTCAATGTGCCCTTGAATGCTACACAGGATTTTCATTAATGACACTTGTGTTGTCACAGAAGATTGGAATCTTGTCCACATATAGATTATAATCCAATAATTGATTTCTCATCTATAAAATATGTGCACAACAGCTACCAGCAGCAATGTATTCAGCTTTAGAAGTAGAAACTTAGTGTTGTTTCTTACTAAACCAGGACACCAGCTTATTTCCTAGAAATTCACATTTCCTGTTGTACTTTTTTTGTAAATTTTTCAACCTACATAATCTGCATCTGAATATCCAATAAGATCAAAACCAAAATCTCTAGGGTAACAAACGCCAAGTTTTGGTGTACACTTGAGATATCTGAAAATTCTATTAATAGCTGCTAAATGAGATTCCTTAGGATCAGCTTAAAATCTAGCACAAAGACATGTAGCAAACATTATATCTGGCCTACTAGCCGTCAAATATAAAAGTGAGCTTACAATACCTCTATAACTTGAAATGTACACGGACTTTTCAGTTGTGTTCAATTCAAGTTTGGTGGTAATGGCCATGGAAGTTTTTTGCAGATGTGCAATCCATTAAGCCAAACTTCTTTAAAAGGTCATGAATATATTTAGTTTGACTAATGAATATTCTATCACTGACTTGCTTCACTTGTAAACCAATAAAGTAAGTTAGTTCTCCCATGTTGCTCAATTCATATTTGCTTTGCATCAATTTGGCAAAAAATTTACAAAGTTTGTCATCTGTAGAGCCAAATATTATATCATCTACATAAATTTAAATAAGTATACTAGAGCCATTTACATTTCTAAATAAAAGAGTTTTGTCAATTGTACCTCTAGTGAAGTGATTATCTAAAAGGAACTTTGACAAGGTTTCATACCAGGCTCTATGTGCTTACCTCAATCCATAAAGTGCTTTCATAGATAGTAAACATAATATGGAAAGTTGGGGTCTTCAAAGCCTGGAGGTTGACTGACATAGACTTCCTCCTCCAATTCTCCATTCAGAAAGGCACTTTTTACATCCATTTGATAGACTTTGAAGTTGGCATGAGCTGCATAGGCTAGAAAGATTCTGATAGCTTCAAGTTTTGCAACTAGAGCAAATGTCACATTAAAATCTTTTCCTTCTTGCTGTGAGTAACCTTTTGCAACCAATCTAGCTTTTTTGCTTATGACTATGTCATTTTCATCCATCTTGTTTCTGAATACCCACTTAGTGTCAATAGAATTCTTGTTTTTAGGTTTGGGTACCAGCTTCTATACTTCGTTTCTTTCAAACTGGTTTAGCTCTTCCTGCATGGCTAAAACCCAATCTGGATCTGTTAAAGCCTCTTCTACCTTTTTTGGTTCTTTATGTGATAGAAAGCTACTGTACATACATTCATCTCGAGTTGCTCTCCTTTTTTGAACTCTAGATGCTGCATCACCAATGATTAGTTCAAATGGATGTTCCTTAGTCCATTTTCTTTGAGGTGGTAGATTTGCTCTAGATGAAGTGGCCTCATTGGTGTCTTGATGTATGACTGAGAGTTGACTAGTTGACACTCTCCCTGAGTTAGTGGATCTTTTATTTGAAGATTGGGTTATGTCAAACAATAATCTAGAATGACCTTCAGTGCCTATTGAAGAGTGATCATCAATGGATGTTGTATTCTATCTTTCAACGGATGATGCACTTTGACTTTCAATGGATGCAGGACCTTATCGTTCAACGGATTCCGTACTTTGTCTTTCAACGGATGTTGCACTTTATCTTTCAACGGATGCAGCTTTCTGTGCATCAACTGATGTTGCTTCATTTGATGGCAAGTTTGAATATTCTTTTAGCATTTCTTCTAGACCACTTTCATCATCACTGTCATCATAATATATCTCAACATTGTCAAATTTGAGGCTTTCATGGAAACCTTCATCTCTAAGTCCATCAATCTTTTTATCATCAAACACAACATGTATAGATTCCATAATAATGTTGGTTCTCAGATGGTAGACTATGTATTCTTTTCCAACAACATATCCAACAAAGATACCTTCATTAGCTTTTACATCAAACTTTTCATTTTCTTCAGCTTGATTTCTTAGAATCTTGCACTTGTGTTGTGAATATATTGTGTACTTGATGATCACTTAAACAAAATGTCTAAGTAGATTTTACTTAGTGAAATTATGTAGCACTTGACGGATAAGAATTATAGTCCCGACGGATAACTCATTATAGTCCTGACGGATGATTAGCTTATTATCCATCGAGTGAGTAGCTTATGTAATAATAAGTTTGTAGCACAGTGTTGTATGCACCTTTGTATAGAATCTGTAGTAGCATATAAGTCATGTTGACTTTAACTAGATATGCAGAATAGGTTGATTAAATGTACATAAGCAATGTCTTGTAATTCTGTATAAGTGAAATGAAGTTAAATGCCAAATTAGCTACCAACGGATGATTAACAAAGCTTCGACGGATGATCAAATGACTATCAACGGATGATTAACAAAGCTTCGACGGATGATCAAATGACTATCAACGGATGTTTAACATAGCAGTCGACGGATGATCAATTAAGTCATCGACGGATGATCTGAAAGTCGACGGATGATCATATCAAGATTCAAACATCAGTTGAACAGTGAAAGCTGACACACAGCCGTCGAGTTGGATACAAACACACTGTGGAAGCCCATTAACTGGGTAATAGAGGATGAAAAGCAGCAAAGATCAAGACTGTTAGATTTATATTTGTTCAGTTCTTTTGACTTTGTAATCTTGGTAATATATAAACCAAGAGAGTAGCAAATAGAAAGATAACTGAGATAGCTAAGAAACCAAAAAAACAGAGAAATCTTTGTAAGCACTATCTTTAGCATTTCATGTATTCTCAGCAGTTTTATTTTGTAAGCAGCTGTGAGCTTTTCTGCACACAGAGTCCTCTCGATATATTATATATATCTCTGGTGGAATTGTTTAAATCCACCAGAAAGTTTTTAAAGACTCTTGTTTTTAATTACTTATGTTTTGATTCATTCAATTTTACATTCCGCATTGTGCTAATCAAAACAGATATATCCATAATTGAGTTGAACATTTTTATTTCAAGAAAAAGGTTCAAGAATTCCATTCAACCCCCCTTCTGTAATTCTTGCTATATTGTTAAGGGACTAACAATTGGTATCAGAGCAAGCTCTTAATCTATAAAGAGTTTAAAGACCAAAATAATTCAGCAAGATGAACAAGAAAGATGTTGGAGTCAAGATTCCTTTTCTTGATAAAGATAATTACCATCATTGGAAGGTAAAGATGCATCTTCACATGCTTTCTCAAGATGAGGCCTATATGGACTGCATAGAAAGAGGCCCTCATGTTCCAATGAGAGCTGCAATAGGAAATGAACCATCTGTTCCAAAGCCAAGGCATGAATGGTCTGATCCTGATATTGAACAAGTTAGGAAAGATAAAAAGGCCATGAACATTCTGTTCAATGGTGTTAATGCAGACATGTTTGATAACATCATCAACTGCAAGACTGCCAAGGAAGTTTGGGACACAATACAGATAATCTGTGATGGTACTGAGCAAGTAAGAGAAAATAAAATGCAGCTCCTGATTCAGCAATATGAGCATTTTCACAATGAATAAAGTGAGTCACTCACTGACATTTTTAGTAGATTCCAAAAGCTACTAAATGCTCTTAAATTGCATGGAAGAGTCTATCAGACTAAAGACTCCAATCTGAAATTTCTCAGATCTCTTCCAAAGGAATGGAAACCAATAACAGTCTCATTAAGAAACTCACAAGATTATAAGGAGTTTACTTTGGAAAGACTGTATGGCATTCTGAAGACCTATGAGCTTGAAATAGAGCAGGATGAAAGAATGGAGAGAGGAAAGAAGAAAGGAGGATCCATTGCACTAGTTGCTGATCTGGAAAAGGAGAAGGAAGTGAAGATGGAAGCTGTGGAATCAACTTCGAAGGCCTGTGAAAGCAAGGGTAAAGGGCTAGCTGCTGAAAATGAAGATTCATTGAGCCAAGATGACATGGAGGACATTGATGAGCACCTAGCATTCCTTTCAAGAAGATTTGCCAAGCTCAAGTTCAAGAAGAACTTTGGAGCTGCCAAGCCAAATAGAAACATGGTGGATAAATCAAAATTCAAGTGTTTCAAATGTGGCTTAGCAGGGCATTTTGCAAATGAGTGTAGAAAGTCAGATTCCAGTAAGAAAAGGTTTGAGTCTGTGGATTATAAGCAAAAATACTTTGATCTACTCAAACAGAAGGAAAGGGCTTTTATTACATAAGAGAATGACTGGGCAGCTGATGGTTTGGATGAAGATGAGGATGTCAGCTATGTCAATCTAGCCCTTATGGCCAAGTCTGATGAAACAGAGACAACTTCCTCAAGCAATCAGGTAATCACTACAAACCTTGCACATTTATCTAAAGTTGAGTGTAATGATGCAATAAATGACATGTCTACAGAATTGTATCATTTGTGTGTTACACTCAAGTCCCTCACTAAAGAAAATTCTAAAATCAAAGAAAACAACTTGTTTTTGAGTGAGAGGAATAATGTGCTTGAGTCTCAGTTTGTTGAGTTTGAGAAACTAAAAATTGAGTGTAGAATTGCCAAGGAGAAATTAACTGAGTCATTGAAAAAGGACGAAATTTTAACGAAGCAGCTCGATCGTGAACAAGAGGTGATTAAAGCATGGAAAACATCCAGAGATGTTCATGCTCAAATCACCAAGGTTCAAGGAATTGAGTCTTTTTGTGATGAAGCCTGGAAAAAGAATAAGGAGAAACTAGAACCTATTTTGGTGGATGGGTTGCTGACAGATGTAGACTCGACGGATGATGAGGACTATCCGTCGGATAACAAAAAGTGTTATCCGTCGAATGATAAAAATCCTCATTCGTCGGCTGTAAGCAAACCCATTAGCAAAGCCAAATTAACCAAGCTAAATGATAAGTATGGGTCTGTTTCCAAGAACTTTGTTTCAGGAGAGTCAAGTCAAGCCAAGAAAGGGAAGAAGGCTAATGTTGGTCACATGACTGTCAAACAGTTAAGTGACAGACTTGAGAAGATAGAGGTAAAAACAGAGACTAAAAGGAAAAATAATAGGAAAGGTAAAGTAGGGATTAACAAACACAATAACTACACACCTGACAAATATGCTCCTAGAAAAATCTGTGTCAAGTGTGGTAGTGTAAATCATTTATCTGTAAATTGCAAATCTGCCATGCCTACTCCCATGTCTGTTCAGCCTCAATTCTCTAACATGAATGTCATGCCTCCCATGCCTGTTAATGCTATGCCTACACAGAACATGAATGCACGGTTTGCTAACATGCCATTTGCACCTAATCCATATTATACTGCATACAATATGCCTCAAATGTCATTTAGCATGCCTTACTGGAATAACATGTTTGCACCAAGCATGCCATTTCCTGTTAGTCATAACATGCATGATAATTCTGGTGCATCTAGTGGTTTCAAAGGCCCAACCCAAATGACTAAGGAAGAATCTGAAATTCCTAAGTCAAATGAGTTAAGACCTAAGAAACAGAAGAAGAAGAAGAAGAAGAAGAAGAAGAAGAAGAAGAAGAAGAAAGCTAACAAGGCAGGACCCAAGGAAACTTGGGTACCAAAATCAACTTGATTTGATTTTGATGTGTGCAGGGAAACAGAAGGAATCTTTGGTACTTGGATAGTGGTTGTTCAAGACACATGACTGGTGATTCTACCCTGCTCACAAAGTTTGAAGAGAGAGCTGGCCCAAGTATCACTTTTGGAGATGACAGCAAAGGTTATACTGTGGGATATGGCTTGATTTCAAAGGACAATGTCATCATTGAAGAGGTTGCCTTAGTGGATGGTCTCAAACACAATCTGTTGAGTATCAGCCAGCTTTGTGACAAAGGAACTCAGTAACCTTCAACAAAGAAACATGTGTTGTGATTAATAATCAAAAAAACAAAGTGGTTCTCACTGGTGTGAGAAGAGGAAATGTGTATCTAGCTGACTTCAACTCAACTAAAGCAGTATCTGTAACTTGTCTTCTTAGTAAAGCAAGTCAGGATAAAAGTTGGCTATGGCATAAGAAGCTATCCCATTTGAACTTCAAGACCATGAATGAGCTGGTAAAGAAAGAGTTGGTTAGAGGCATTCCTCTGGTGGAGTTTACAAAGGATGGACTGTGTGATGCCTGCCAAAAAGGGAAGCAGATTAAAGCATCATTCAGGAAGAAACTTGATTCAGCAATTGAAGAGCCTCTGCAACTGCTTCACATGGATTTGTTTGGACCAGTCAATATATTGTTAATTTCAAAGAAAAGTTTTTGCCTAGTAATTGTAGATGATTTCTCAAAGTTCTCTTGGACTTATTTCCTAAAGTCCAAAGATGAGGCTAGTGAAATCATCATCAATCACATAAGGCAAGTTAACAATCATCCTGATTTCAAAGTTAGAAGAATCAGGAGTGACAATAGAACTGAGTTCAAGAACTATGTTATGAGAGTATTTTGTGAGGAAAATGGGATCTTGCATGAGTTTTCAGCAGCAAGGACTCCACAACAGAATGGAGTAGTGGAACGAAAGAATAGATCTCTTATTGAAGCTGCAAGGACAATGCTTGAAGAATCAAAATTACCAACTTATTTCTGGGATGAAGCTGTAAACACTGCATGCTACACTCAGAACATCTCCCAGATTAATCAAGCAAGATGCATGACACCTTATCAATTGTTCAAGAACAAGAAGCCAACTCTAAACTTTCTTCATGTCTTTGGCTGTAAATGCTATATTCTGAGAAATCAAACTGATCAAAATGGGAAGTTTGATGCTAAAGCAGATGAAGGAATTTTTGTTGGATATGCTGTTGGTAAAGCATATAGAGTCTACAATCTAAGAACCAACATTGTTGTTGAATCTATACATGTTGTGTTTGATGATAAAAAGATTGAAGGACTAAAAGATGGAGATTACCATGAGAGCCTCAAATTCGACAATGTTGAGATGGTCAGTGATGATGAGAGTGATCAAGAAACAGTGTTTAAGGATAATGCAGACAAATCTACCACAAATGAAGCACAAAACTCAACATCCGTCGAGTTACATAATGCTTCATCCATCGGAAGACAACCTGCCTCATCCGTCGGTACTCAAAATTCACCATCCGTCGGGTTATCAAAAGGAGCAGGAAGTCAAGGAAGATCACCCATAGAAAGTACCCCAATCTCAAATCAAAGATCCACAAACTCAGGGGGAGTTTCTAGCAATCAAAACTCAATCACACATCAAGACAACATTGAGGTCTCTTCATCCAGGGCTAATCTACCTCAACCAAGAAAATGGACAAAAGATCACCCCTTTGAACTGATTATTGGTGATGTTTCTTCCAGAGTTCAAACCAGAAGAGCAACTCAAGAAGAATGTCTATACAGCAGCTTCCTGTCTAAGGAAGAACTAAAGAAGGTAGAAGAAGCCTTGTTAGATCCTGATTGGATTTTAGCTATGCAGGAGGAGCTAAACCAATTTGAAAAGAATAAAGTATGGAAGCCGGTACCCAAGCCTACAGGAAAGAATCCAATAGACACCAAATGGGTATTCAGAAACAAGATGGATGAAAATGGCATAGTAGTAAGGAACAAAACAAGATTGGTTGCTAAAGGCTACTGTCAGCAAGAAGGGATAGATTTTGATGAAACATTTGCTCCTGTTGCAAGACTTGAAGCCATCAGAATCTTCTTAGCCTATGCAGCCCATGCCAATTTCAAGGTCTATCAAATGGATGTCAAAAGTGCCTTTCTGAATGGAGATTTAGAGGAAGAAGTGTATGTAAGTCAACCTCCTGGCTTTGAAGATCCAAATTTCCCAGAGTATGTCTACTATCTATTGAAAGCACTTTATGGACTGAAGCAAGCACCTAGAGCCTGGTATGACACTTTATCAAAGTTCCTTTTGGAAAATCACTTCACAAGAGGTACTGTAGATAAAACTTTATTTTTCAGAAATGTTAATGGCTCTAGCATACTTGTCCAGATTTATGTAGATGACATTATTTTTGGCTCTACAGATGAGAAACTTTGCAAAAAGTTTGCCAAACTGATGCAAAGTAAGTATGAAATGAGTATGATGGGAGAACTAACTTACTTTCTTGGTTTACAACTTAAGAAAGTTAGTGATGAAATATTCATTAGTCAAACTAAATATATTTTTGATCTTTTAAAGAAGTTTGATCTAATGGATTGCACATCTGCAAAAACTCTCATAGCCACTGCAACTAAGCTTGAACTAAACACTACTGAAAAGTCTGTGGATATTTCAAGTTATAGAGGCATGGTTGGCTCACTTCTGTACTTAACAGCTAGTAGGCCAGATATAATGTTTGCTACATATTTGTGTGCTAGATTTCAGGCTGATCCTAGAGAGTCTCATTTGATAGCTATTAAGAGAATTTTCAGATATCTCAAAGGAACACCAAAACTTGGCATTTGTTATCCTAGAGATTCTGGTTTTGATCTAACTGGTTATTCAGATGCAGATTATGTAGGTTGCAGAATTGATAGAAAAAGCACAACAGGAACCTGTCAATTTTTAGGAGACAAGCTTGTGTCCTGGTTCAGTAAAAAGCAAAATTCAGTTTCTACTTCTATAGCTGAAGCTGAATATATTGCTGCTGGCAGTTGCTGTACACAGATTTTATGGATGAAAAATCAATTGCTAGACTATGGTTTGCAAGTTGAAAGGATTCCTATTTTCTGTGACAACACAAGTGCAATTGCCATCACTGAAAATCCAGTGCAACATTCAAGGACAAAGCATATAGATATCAATTACCATTTCATAAGGGAACATGTAATGAATGGTACTGTAGAGTTACATTTTGTTCCAAGTGAGAAGCAACTTGCAGATATTTTTACCAAGCCACTGGATGAATCCACCTTTTCTAGGTTGGTAAGTGAGTTAGGTATGCTTAATTACTCTTGAATTTATCTGAAGTATCTTGCTAGTTGAAAAGTAGCCAGAAATTTAACTGATTTTTAGTCTTGGATGAAAATTTTGGCTAAGTCAAAATTTGCATCTCGATGGATGACCATTATCCATCGAGTTAAGTCATCCGTCGATATACAAATTGTAAATAAAAATCAATTACTTTTCTGGAGTATTTAAAGCTCGACGGATAACAGCTTATCCTCATCCGTCGAAGTGTCTAAATCTTAACCGTTAATTCCCTGAACATTATCCATCGAGTATACTTACAGTTTGTAAGCATTACACGACGGATAATGGGTGGAATTTTTACAGTTTATTTTAAAACGGCTGTTTTAGGCAATTTCTTTTGGGTAATTTACTTCTATTTATTATTTTTATCCGTTGATTTTGAGTAAAGTACAAAAGCTTAATTCATTCTAATCATTTTCTTTTATCACTCTCAAATTCAACTATGTTATTTCATTCTCTCTCAAGCAAAAATCATCTTTCTCTTCAAGCTTTTCTTCTCTAACAATGGCACCCGTAGTAAAGATCATGTCACAGATTGGGTTCATCTATGAGAAGAACAACTTCACTGCTTTGGTCAATAAGGGGATTCAGCAATCTGAAGACTATCATAAGATGATGGACTTCGTAAAGAACTGCAAGTTAAGTTTTGCCATGCTGGAATCACCCACAATTTATTGTGAAGTTGTTGAGGAGATGTGGACAACAGCAATCTACAACTCTACTGACAACACAATCACTCTGACCATCAAAGGTAATGATTTCTGTATCAATAGTGATGTAATAAAAGCATGTTTCAAGATTCCTGATGATAATGTAACTGCACCACACACTGACACTGATATTGTCAATATGCTCAATTCCATTCATTATGCTCTTCCTACTGCAAAACTAAGTGAAATTAGAAGACTAGGTCTTAGGAAGGAATGGAGTTACTTGTGTGATGTTGTAACTAAAGTCTTTTATGGAAAAATCAGTAATTTTGATTATGTGAACATTTCCATGCTATACATGCTAGTTACAGACAAATTTTACAATTTCAGTGACCTTATTGTGTATGAGTTAGGTTTTAAATTAGGTGACTTAGCCAAAAGAGGAAAGAATGTTTATTATGCTAGATTTTTTATGCTTTTGGCTAACCATCTTTGTCAAGAGATTGTACTTGAGAACCCTGATAACAAATTAGCTTGTTGGGTTCAAGAGAGAAGAATCATTGCAGACTTGAATAGAGCCAACCATCACAGGGATGTGCCAATGTTCTATTTTCCTGTAATGCTGACACCTCAGGTAAGTGAGGTAAGTTCATCCATACCCTTAACTATTCCAATCTCCTCTATTTCTTTGACTTCAGGCATAGCTATGGCAATTGTGACAATGACCAAACAGTTGCCTACCAAAGCTGCCAAAATAACTGCAATTTCTAAATCCAAATCAAAGAAAACCCCCTCTAGTATCTCTCAAAAGTACCAGTTGAAAAATCTACCAAAGCCAAAGAGGGGAGTGTGAAGGAGGGTAAGGTAGGTGAGGGAAGGGGTGAACATCAAAGAAACCCCAAGGATAAGTTTGGAGAGTTGAGTGAATCCCAGCCTAGCCACACTGCAGTTTCCCAACAAACTGTAGTGCTTGAAAAGGACAAAAGCTCACTTCTAGCTGCATCCTCCCAAAAGGATGTGGCTATTGAACAAAGCTCTCATCCAAGAGCACAGGCCAAGAGGGTTAGGGACACAAGCTCACCCCAAACTTACACTAGAAAGAAGAAATCCAAAACAACCGGGGATGCACAGGGCACACACTTAGTGCAAACTGGTGCTAAAGACACGGTCCCTGCATCTTCTCAAATTCAGATTGATGTGGCTCCAATAAATGTGGAGTCACAGCCAAAATCTCTCATAATAGAAGCCACAGAAACACAATACTCACCAACTAACTCACTGGAAGTGGACATGATAAACACTTCAATTCCTGATTCCCCTTCTTTAACTCTGTTGGGGAAGCCAAAATCTAGTACAAGTGAGCATCATCTTTTAGATGATTTGTTGGCTCACTTGCCAATTCTTTCAGATTCTATTGTGACATCTGTGCCTCAAATAACTTCAATCAACACAGAGTCAACAATAGTTTCTCTTCCCACCTCATTTATTTCTACTTTCTCGATGGATATTGCTCATCCGTCGAGTAGTGATTGTATCCCGACGGATAAGCTTAACAGCAGTTATCCGTCGGATAGCTTTACCACTCACCCGACGGATATCACTTATCCGTCGAGTGTCTCTGCACAACTTCAAACTTCAATAATTTCAAGTGCAGAAGATTTGGTGGTAATAAAATCACTCTTAGGACTGAGAGAGGAGAGTGCATTGAGTGAGAGGCTGGGTTGCTCCCAGGCAAAAGGAGAGGAAAAGAGTGAATCTCAGCAATCCATTCATTCAGGATTGGCAAAAGTGAGTGAGAGGAGTCCCACCTTAGTAGGTGAAGGTGAGGGTGTGAGGGTGGGGAGCCAGGGTGAGACCCTGATGCAACAAAAGAGAGAATATGAGAGAAAGGCAGGTACTGGAGAAATAAGGATTGAACCAGCCATTGCTAGTGAGTCAATGATTGTGGATGATGCTGAAAAGGAAAGACAATTTCAGCAACATTACAAAGCTGTAATTGATAACATTTCCTTGGATGCTGACACTTTTACTCACCCTGTTTCAGCCTATCAACGGTTGGCTGCTCAGGGTAATGTGGAGGCAGAGCAGACTTTGAATTTAGTGCACACCACAGAATCTCTTCAAAGAGATAAAGCTGCTGTGAACAGAATGTCTTCTCAAGCTGGAGAGCCATCTGAAGAATTTGGAGTAAATTCTGATGATGATGACTCTGGTTCTTTGGATGGAAGCATGAACTTAGGGGGAGCTGAAGGCCCAAGTTCTGCTTTAAGTTTACCTGAATGGGCATGGGCAAAGGAATCTTCACCAGGACAATTTGAGGTGTCTTTGGTCAAACAAGTAATAGCTATTCAACAGGCCCTTCAGGAAGCTTCAGATGCTGGTACCAAGGCTGTTCTTCAAGCTCACCTAGACTCTTTACATTTAATGAAGATCCAACACTTAAGACATAATCTCAGTGTGGATGAATTGAAAAGAGATATAGCTGACTTGAAGACATATAACTCTGAGAAGCTGGATTCAGTAATGCCATATGGTACCATGCAAGATCTATTACTGAGATTAAGGAGAGAATCAGATTCTGACAAGAAGATAGCCAAGCTGGAGAACAGAGTTCAAGTTATTGAGAATTCAGTGGCTCTACTTCTTCAAAATCAACAGACTCAGACAAATCTTCTTATGCAACTAGCTAAAGCACAAGGTCTAACTCCTCCACTTGATGATAACAAAAAGGGGGAGAGAGAATCAAGTAAGGGGGAGAAAGGACCAACTGAGGGGGAGAAACTTCTAGTTCAAATCAGCAAAGTAATTGTACCTTCAATCACTATCTCCAAGCCACCAGTTGCAGATGGTATAGATCTTATTAATGCAACAGCAGAAAACTTGAAAGATGCTGATAAAGGAAAGTTGACTCTGATCAACTGGAAAAAGATTGATGAGGAAATAAAGAAAAAGTTTGAATTAGTCAAGGAACCAGTTCAGTCAACCATCCATCACTCTAATGTCAAGCCAATCAGTGTGAATGAGATGAGCATGAACTATCTGGAGAAAGGACAATCTTCCAGCATCAAGACTACAAAGGCTGAGATAATTCTTAAACCAAGGGCAAACTATCCAAAGTCATCTTTGAAGAACCCTATGGATACTGTGTATGAGACACCCAAGCCTGATGAAAAGAAGCTTTTGTCAAGATCTATTCTCCTCTACAAAGATCCAGCTGATTCAGCCTCAAGAAAGAGAATTGCAAAGATATTCAGAAATGGGAAGGAAATTTGTGTGGTAGCTGGACATCCACAATTTGCTCATGCAAAGGAAGAAGAAAAAGCCAGATTGAAGCAAGAAAAGAGGCAAGCTGCTCTAGATGCAAAGAAGTCTAAACAAAAGAAAGAACAGTTTTCTATCTTGGCCAAGCTACAGGCTGTGAATTCTTCTCAACAAATTCCCTCTCAACCATCTCAAACTACTGAATCAAAGAAGAAGATTGAAGAACAGAAGAAATCCCCAAGAAAGAAAGAACTGGCTAAAAGAACAAAAAGGAAGTTGGATGTTGTTGACAAGGAATTGGAAGATCAATTTCCAAAGGAATCCACTCAAGCTGAAACTCAAGCATCAAAGCCCTCTGTGGTATTTGAAGACATAAGGGTGGTGGACCCCTACAGGAACATACATGGAGAGCCTATTGTGCCAAAGGATGAGCCAATAGAGTGGGAAAAATTACCAATTTCTGACTTCAACTTGCCAATTCTTACTAAGCCAAGAAGGACAAAATCAAGGGCAGTCAAGAAAGTGAAGCTGTCACCTCTCAAATCCAAGTCAGTAGTCAAAGCTCAACCCAAGATCAACAGGGGAGACTACTTGTACTTGTGTGACATCAAAGAATTCTCAGACCTAAACCTTTATCTGGAGGAGCTGGATGAGGTAAGGGCAATTGATGCATACAGAAACCTACCTGAAAGGTTGGTGTTCAAGTACAAAGGAGGAAGGGAGATTCAGTGGCCTCTTCACAGGATACTTCAAGAAAGCCAAGCTGTGTTGATCAAAATCTATTCATCCTTCAAGAAAAACTTTGGGTTCAATGTAACTGCAAGAAGATTAGTATTGAAGAAGATTGAAGAGCTAAGGAGTGTTAGAGCCAAAGATGCACTTTCCAAGACTCTTATCATCCCATACACAGGGAGAAGAGTGCATCTAAGGCCCTACTGGCTGATGGAGTTCATGGATGACAAGGGTGTGAGAAGATTCTTCAGATTAGAAGACCAATTGAGTATCTCTAGCAATGAGACTCTCTTGGAGATCCAAGAAATGTTAGATCTCTCAGAATCTGATGAATTAGAATTCCACAGACAGCTCCAGAATCAAATTGAAGAAAACAACAGAAAGCTTGGAAGAAGATCCAGACCTTCAAGAAACTAGAAAAATCTGCTCAGGTTAGAGGAGCATCTTGAACTGACTGTGAGCTAAACCTTGTACATTTTGTTTAAATTGAAGCACTTTCAGTTTTATCTACTTATCTTTAAAGATATATGTTAAGGATGTTTTGTGATCATCAAGTGTCTTTTTATTTATGGCTACAATTCCAGTAGACATAAATTGGGGGAGATTGTTGTGAATATGTTGTGTACTTGATGATCACTTAAACAAAATGTCTAAGTAGATTTTACTTAGTGAAATTATGTAGCACTCGACGGATAAGAATTATAGTCCCGACGGATAACTCATTATAGTCCCGACGGATGATTAACTTATTATCCATCGAGTGAGTAGCTTATGTAATAATAAGTTTGTAGCACAGTGTTGTATGCACCTTTGTATAGAATCTGTAGTAGCATATAAGTCATGTTGACTTTAACTAGATATGCAGAATAGGTTGATTAAATGTACATAAGCAATGTCTTGTAATTCTGTATAAGTGAAATGAAGTCAAATGCCAAAATAGCTACCAACGGATGATTAACAAAGCTTCGACGGATGATCAAATGACTATCAACGGATGATTAACAAAGCTTCGACGGATGATCAAATGACTATCAACGAATGTTTAACATAGCAATCGACGGATGATCAATTAAGTCATCGACGGATGATCTGAAAGTCGACGGATGATCATATCAAGATTCAAACATCAGTTGAACAGTGAAAGCTGACACACAGCCGTCGAGTTGGATACAAACACACTGTGGAAGCCCATTAACTGGGTAATAGAGGACGAAAAGCAGCAAAGATCAAGACTGTTAGATTTTATATTTGTTCAGTTCTTTTGACTTTGTAATCTTGGTAATATATAAACCAAGAGAGTAGCAAATAGAAAGATAACTGAGATAGCTAAGAAACCAAAAAAATAGAGAAATCTTTGTAAGCACTATCTTTACCATTTCCTGTATTCTCAGCAGTTCTATTTTGTAAACAGCTGTGAGCTTTTCTGCACACAGAGTCCTCTCGATATATTATATATATCTCTGGTGGAATTATTTAAATCCACCAGAAAGTTTTTAAAGACTCTTGTTTTTAATTACTTATGTTTTGATTCATTCAAGTTTACATTCCGCATTGTGCTAATCAAAACAGATATATCCATAATCGAGTTGAACATTTTTATTTCAAGAAAAAGGTTCAAGAATTCCATTCAACCCCCCTTCTGTAATTTTTGCTATATTGTTAAGGGACTAACAACTTGTATCCAAAAACATAAAGAAAGTTCAGTGTTGGCTTCCTTTTCTTGAACAATTGATAAGGAGTCATGTCTTTGGCTTGATTGATCAAAGAAATATTCTGAGTGTAACATGTAGTGTTGACAGCCTCAGCCCTGAAATAAGTTGGTAAATTTGATTCTTCTAACACAGTTCTTGCAGCTTCAATTAGTGATTTGTTCATTCTCTTAACCACTCCTTTTTGGTATGGTGTCCTTGGAGCTGCGAACTCATGCATGATTCATTTAGGCCCTTAATCAACTATAGAGGGGGTGAATACAGTTAATATAATCAACTCGACAAAGATTCAATAGAATCAACATTTTTTATATTAATCTTATAAAAACTTATTACACAAGTACTATCTCGAAAGGATGAACAAATATCCTTGAGAGCTGCTAGGTTATGCGAAAAATATAACAATGTTACAATGCTTATAGCATGAACCTAATATGTGATTTATATAGAGCACAACTACCAATGTATAAGGAATCCTATTCTATTAAAAATAAGGAAACCTATACTATTGCTTCTGAGATAAATTCCTTCACCGCCTTGAAATTCTTGTTTCATTTTCCTCCTCAAAGATCAACTGATGTGACGAATACTGATTTTATTATCCGTTGACATCATCATCCGTTGAAATAATCATCCGTTGATATGCTATCATTCATTGATATTTCATCATACATTGATGTTGTCATCAGCATCCGATGATGTACAAGTTCTGAAATGAACTTCTGATAGTTTTTGTTTGATATCATCAATTGCTTCTAACAATCTCCCCCTACTTGTTCATTATGAAATTATGGACAAGTTCCAATTGATGATGTTAAAAATATCTAAATGCGGGAATCAAGTATGCATATTCAATCTTGCTTCAGTGAATATCAGACTTTAACTCTTCATCATAAACTGCTTCTTTAACTTGAGCAATGTCAGAGGTTAACTTCACTTCCTCAGCTCAGAATACTTCCAGAAATCTTCCTTCTATGACTAGCTTGAATGATTTCTGCTTCAAGTAAACTTTTTCAGTATCAAGAGCTTGAAGTACTGTATAGAATAAATCTATCAGAGTTTAAGATTTAAATTCCTCAGATACTGACTCCAGTTTTGGTTTTAGTCTTTGAAATCCTTGACTTTTCTTCTATCTTCTCATTTCCTTTAAGCTTCATATCAGCAGTTCCAATAGCTTGTGATCTTAGAGATCTTTCATCTTCTGCCTGACTAATTTCCCTTATAACTATACCTTTGGTTGGTCTATTAGAAGGATCATCTTCATAAAGTACTTGAGAAACAACAACAATATTAGCATTTGCTATCTTCATAGAATTTTTAAAGTCTTCCTCCGTTTGCCTTAGTTGTTCAAGATCAACTCCAGGATTTTCCTTTGCAAATATTCTTCTACTTACCTCACAATCAAATAATTGAATCTTTAAATCCTTGTAGAACAGAGTTGTCTTTCTTCCTTTAACTTTCAGAGTTTGAAGATATTAGCTTGCTTCAACACCAGCTTCTTTCTCCAGAATACCTTGGTCTTCATCAGCAACAGGTGTGACTTGTGAAGATTGAAGCAGTTTAGTAGTCACGGTCAATTCTTCAACTCTTCTTACATTCCTCTTGCTTCCTCTTTTATTCTCCTTATGTTCCCCCTTATTACCTCCATCAGGATTTTCATCATCAGTACCTATCAATGACAGTTGTTTGCATTTAGATTTATTAATTTTCTCCCCCTTTTTGACATCATCACCAAGCATTAGAGAAATAATCAGCTCCATTGAATTATGTACTTCGGTAAGTTGATCAGACATTTGAGCTTGATGAGCTTCCAATCTAGCTTGACTGGCTTCGATTGCAGTTTGTCTAGTAACTATTGTTGAAATTTGTTTCTGAATTTCCTGATGAGTAAGCAGCTTTGAAACAATCAATGATTCTTTAATCTGATTGATTTGAGTAGTAGTTGCTTCATGAGCTTTGTGTAAGGATCTGACAACCAAAGTTGATGCTTTCAGATGATTCAGCATATCGGGATTTGTAATCTTCTGTTCAGCTGTTTCCAGATGTTCAACTTCACGTGTTTTGGAAATAGGATATGTATTATCTTTCCAATAAGCATTCCAGAGATTATAAGAATAATCATGCTTCTTCTTAGCATCTAACTCTTTCATTTTCTATTGTCTCACATGCATAGGCATATCTTCAGGAAAGAAAATAGCATCCCTAAGATCTAACATAGTATTGGATACATGAGTTTCTTTACCATCATTAGATTCTTCAATAGCAGCTGGATCTTGCCCTAATTCCTGAACTTTATCGTCAGCTTCAGTATGCAGAATAGAATGAGAAATTGATCCAGTGGCTTCAGAAGCTTCAAAACCTTCAGCAGTTATCTCCACATCTTCAAGTATTGTAGATAAATGAATTGGAGCTTCAATATAATCTTCCAGGAGCTCAGGTCCTATAGAATGCTGTGGTGATTCTGAAATGGATGAATCTTTATGAATGGACTGTTGTGCTACTACATCTTCAGCAACAACAGGGATTTTTTCAGGTGATGAAAAAGAAGAATGAATAGACTATTTTTCAACAAAAACAGGGATTGTCTCATATGACGGAATAGTAGAATGTATGGACTGCAAGAAAGTATCAGTACTTAGACTTGCAAGGAGATCAATAGCCTTTGATACATTAGAGTTTTCCTGAGATTCAACAGACTGCTTTTCAGCATCTGTTCCTTTAGTACTCTGAACATCTACAAATATATAGCAAATAAAACTTAATCTCTCTATTCTTTTAAAGTAGTCTCACTACTCCTCATACCACACATCTCATGACTTTTAATAGTCAGAGCTTCCTCACAAGGATTACTAAATCCTATCTCTCATATACCTCTCCTTTTGCCAGGAAGGATCCTGCCTCTCTTAAATTCTATTTTCTCTCAATATTTCCACACATCTCACAGAAAAAGGCTCAGAAAGATTGTCCTACAGAAATAAGAGGTGGCTAAAGAAGGGTGATCTGTGATCATACAACTAGAGGTAGTCCTTAACTAAGTTCTAGATGTAATCATGTCAACATGATTTATATCATGAAAAGCATACTATAAATGTTGAAAGAACTAAATCAAAATACTGATAAAGTAACACCAGTATTTATACCTTGTGAATCTGAATTGGGCTCAAAGTAGATACTGTGGTTATGACAGTTGTTCATCAATAATGAGAACCTTCATTTGAATTGGAGAGGATTTGATCAGGTTACTGTCATGTACCATGATCTCAAACCTTTGTTCTTCTTGCAAAGCACTAACACTTGAATGTGTTTAATGAAAGCTATCATAGAGTCTTCAGTAAAGACTGATGAAACCTTTATGTTTCTGTTAGTTTCATCAAGATATACCTCAGCAAGTAGTCTCTAACCAACTTAATGTTGTTTCTGAGTGGTGAACATAATTCAAGAATTATGACACTTGATTTTTGGCAACATTTGAGAAAAGAATTCAAGTGTTTCAGTTGGAAGAAGAAATTTAAGATATATGAAATTTGAGATTGAGTGTGGACAACTTTCTTGATCAGAAAAAGAAAGTTTCAAAAGAGTTTGAATTGTAAGAAACACTCAAAGATTATAATTCTGAATGATCAAGAATTAAATCTTCCTTAAATTTTCTTCTTTAACAATGGTTACTTCCTGTAGTGCATAATTTGTACTAAAGTGTCACATGAACTC